>NC_088212.1:65839892-65867392 GCF_036934945.1 Oncorhynchus masou masou
TACAGCTGTTACCACGGCAGCAGCGGAACCCGGGCCCCGTCTCCCCGGATAACTCTCATAATTACTGTGTTTATTGGAAATTAAAGATATACCAGCTAATGAAACGCGACAAACATTACCTCCGATGCAATGTCATTAATTCTAGCCCGTCTCCTGTCTCTCCCAGTGTGAAGAGGCCTGAGACGGGGAGGAGAGGGAGTCAAGGCATTAGCATAAATATGAATTTTAGTCAGCTGGAAAGCACTTGAATGAAGAAGAAAATAATGAAAAAGGTGTGTTTTCATTTCCCTCTATATTTTCAGGATCGTGGTAAATAAATAGATCATGGCAGGCAGGGCTGGGTGTGGTGGGGGAGAGAGGGGGGGAGAGGGGGTAGGACACAAAAAACATTACGAGCATCTCTTTGTATGTGCTGTAGAGTATGTATGGCCCTGATTTGTATGGCAGTGTCAGGCAAGGTGGCAGGGGGACAGTGAGAAAGAGCGGGGGGGGGGGGGGGACAGAGGGGGCATGATGGGGCTGTAGATGCTGTCATGTGCAGCCCATGTGGTCTGGGTTGGACCCCCTGTCTGTGACCCTGCTGTCTGCCCCCCCCCCCCCCTCCCACGCCTCATCAACCCCCTGCCCAGGACAGGAAGGGGACGGGCTGGAGCTGGCATGTCACGCTACACCCTCAGGGCTCTCTGCACGGCCGCAGGGCTCCTGTTGGCATCGCCCACAATCTGGGGTTCTGATAAGCCCTGCCTTGTCCACCTCACCTCTGTGTAAAACCAACCAACCTGCCGACCCAGGTTCTCTGGCTTGTGTTGTCCTTCTTTTATGCCCAGACTTACTTCCTTTATGAGGGTCTTTTAATGTGGTATTTGTGCTGCTGGCCGAGCTGAAGCTCAGAATGCCCTGCCCATCGACCCGCTGGGTCTCATCAGGAGAGGAGAGAGCACTGCATCTCCTCTGATTAAGGGTCATTACCTACCCTGCTATCTGCTAGACCAGGGGTTCATATAATGCCGTCGGGGTACGCTAAATAAAAATATGGCAATTTCTTTCTTTTCGCATTTTCATACAGTCAATTTATATTTTGCAACTGGACTATACATTTGGGTGAGGTTTTTTTCTCGTCGGAGTAGCCTCGTTTCACTGCTAAAAATAAAATTCAACCATCTAGTGTTCAGCGGAATAACAACACAATGTCAAATACAGGTAGCCTAGTCAAATAATTAACATCCAATCACATTAACCGTTACTCTCGTGGGAATTACACTAATGGTCCGTATGTAGCCAAACGTAACTGCTGCTCATGTTGGTCTCTGTACTGATGGCGCAAAAACCATGACAGGGAGACATAGTGGAGTGCTAATGCGCGTGCAAGCAGTTTCTCCCGACACCACTTGGGTACACTGCAGCATCCACCGAGAGGCTCTTGCTGCCAAGGGAATGCCTGACAGCTTGAAAAACGTTTTAGACCCTACAGGGAAAATGGTTAACTTTGTTAAAGCAAGGCTTGTGTATTTTCTGCACTATGCAATGATATGAGCAGCGAACATGTAACACTTTTACAACATACAAAAAGGGCAAAGTATTGACATGTTTTTTTAAATTGAGAGACGAGCTTAAAGTTTTCTTTACTGACCATAATTTTCACTTGTCTGACCCCTTGCTTGAGTTTCTCACACAACTGGCCCATCTGGGTGATGTTTTTTTTCTCGCCTGATCTGAACCTAGGATTACAGGGACTCTCCGCAACTATATTCAATGTGTGTGACAAAATTGAGGCTATGATTAAGAAGTTGGAGCTCTTTGTCTGCATTAACAAGGACAACACACAGGTCTTTCCATCATTGTATGATTTTTTTGTGTGCAAATTAACTCAAGCTTACGGACAATGTCAAATGTGATATAGCAAAGCACCTGAGTGAGCTGGGTGCACAATAACACAGGTACTTTCCCGAAACGGATGACACAAACAACTGGATTCGTTATCCCTTTCATGCTCTGACTCCAGTCCACTTACCGATATCTGAACAAGAGAGCCTCAGGCTTACAATGATGGCAAAAAACAACATTTGAGAGTGTGCTGACCCTGGTGCTAGAGGGGGTACGCAGCTGGAGGTTGAATGTTTGAAGGGGCACGGGACTATAAAAGGTTTGGGAACCACTGTGATAGACCAATGGGCAGGCTCTTCTCCTTTTGTGAGGAGCAGGAGAATAGAAATGAACTACAGAATAACTAACTCTGTCTGTCTGTCCTCTTGCTCTCTCCTCTGCTTTCGCTCTCCTGTCTCCTTCCAAATGAGCAGGCTTTTAATTTCCACTGCTGTCCATTTGCAGTAATGATCTTTCTGGTAGGAGTGGGTCGGAGATGACAAGCTGCTCTCCTCCTTGACTCGTCCGTTCAGCCTGGGATAACACCTGGAGGCTGGAGGCTTTAAAGGACAGCATTAACAAGCCCCTCCACTTAGCCCTCTCCCCCTCGTCCTCCTCATCCCTCGTCCTCTTCTTTCCTTACCTCAGGGCTCCTCGTCCTCCTCACCTTCCAGTCACACATTTAATGGGGGCCGTGCTCCATAGATGTACATATATACATAGACGTTAGGTTGGTAGATGTTGAACAGAGGAGACGTGAGAGAAGAACGAGCACCGATGTGGAGCTGTTGTTAGGTGTTTGTGCCTCCCCCATCCCCAGAGAGAGGGGCACAGAGCAGAGAGCATCGCTCGGAGTGGACACAGGAACTCTGGGGACTCCCACTCTGCTCTGCTGCTCCACACCGCTTCCATGGAGAGTTGTGTTGTGAAGACAAAGAAGAAGAACTATGTTATCCGGCCCACTGAGAATTCACTTTCTACGGCTTCATGTGTTTTTTATACAACTCTTTTTCTATTTTGAATGTTGATTGAAGTGCAAAGAGAACAGATCACATGACATGAGAGGAAGAACGGGGGATCTTTCTGTTCTGCAAAGACTTGTTTATTCCCACCAGAGTTCAAAGGTAGCTATGCATCAGAGTTGGGCTCTTTCTATGGTATTTCATCTTTATTTTTTATGTCTAATTCTACTCCCTGTACAATGAGCTCTACAGCCACACTGTGTGTTAAGATGCTCAGCAGAACTGCCTTGTCTCAGTCCCAGCATCTGAAATTGGGCCCTATTCCCAATATAGTGCACTGGGCCCTGGTTGAAAGTAGTGCACTATATAGGGAACACGGCTATAATTCAGATGTAGGCCTAATCTGCGACTGGTCTCCCTCCCCACTATGGTGTCTGTGGGGCCAGCCTCCTCCTGTCACCTCCCACTCTGTTTTGTCCAACACATTGCATCTTGTCATGCACAAATGTCATTTAAACACCTTGGAGCAGCACTACAATATGATTAAGGCAGAGCAGAGGATGTAGATCGCAGCTCTTGAGTGGGCGCCTGGCCATTGCACTGTCTACAGCTGCAGTGATGCAAGCAAACACATGATCAGCATCCCCGATATTAAAACACATGATCAGCATCCCTGATATTAAAACACATGATCAGCATCCCCGATATTAAAACACATGATCAGCATCCCCGATATTAAAACACATGATCAGCATCCCTGATATTAAAACACATGATCAGCATCCCCGATATTAAAACACATGATCAGCATCCCCGATATTAAAACACATGATCAGCATCCCCGATATTAAAACACATGATCAACATCCCCGGACCAGGTCTGTCCAACGCTGGTCCGACCAAACTGATTCCACACTCCAAGACTGCTTCCATCACGTGGATTGGGACATGTTTTATATTGTGTCAGGCAACAACATTGACGAATACGCTGATTCGGTGTGCGCGTTCATTAGAATGTGCGTTGAAGATGTCGTTCCCATAGCAACAATTAAAACATTCCCTAACCAGAGACCGTGGATTGATGGCAGCATTCGCGTGAAACTGAAAGCGCGAACCACTGCTTTTAATCAGGGCAAGGTGACAGGTAATATGACCGAATACAAACAGTGCAGCTATTCCCTCCGTAAGGCTATCAAACAAGCTAAGCGTCAGTATAGAGACAAAGTAGAATCTCAATTCAACGGCTCAGACACAAGAGGTATGTGGCAGGGTCTACAGTCAATCACGGACTACAAGAAGAAATCCAGCCCAGACACGGACCAGGATGTCTTGCTCCCAGGCAGGCTAAATAACTTTTTTGCCCGCTTTGAGGACAATACAGTGCCACTGACACGGCCTGCAACGGAAACATGCGGTCTCTCCTTCACTGCAGCCGAGGTGAGTAAAACATTTAAACGTGTTAACCCTCGCAAGGCTGCAGGCCCAGACGGCATCCCCAGCCGGGCCCTCAGAGCATGCGCAGACCAGCTGGCTGGTGTGTTTACGGACATATTCAATCAATACCAGTCTGCTGTTCCCACATGCTTCAAGAGGGCCACCATTGTTCCTGTTCCCAAGAAAGCTAAGGTAACTGAGCTAAACGACTACCGCCCCGTAGCACTCACATCCGTCATCATGAAGTGCTTTGAGAGACTAGTCAAGGACCATATCACCTCCACCCTACCTGACACCCTAGACCCACTCCAAATTGCTTACTGCCCAAATAGGTCCACAGACGACGCAATCTCAACCACACTGCACACTGCCCTAACCCATCTGGACAAGAGGAATACCTATGTGAGAATGCTGTTCATCGACTACAGCTCGGCATTTAACACCATAGTACCCTCCAAGCTCGTCATCAAGCTCGAGACCCTGGGTCTCGACCCCGCCCTGTGCAACTGGGTACTGGACTTCCTGATGGGCCGCCCCCAGGTGGTGAGGGTAGGCAACAACATCTCCACCCCGCTGATCCTCAACACTGGGGCCCCACAAGGGTGCGTTCTGAGCCCTCTCCTGTACTCCCTGTTCAACCAAGACTGCGCGGCAACGCACGCCTCCAACTCAATCATCAAGTTTGCGGACGACACAACAGTGGTAGGCTTGATTACCAACAACGACGAGACGGCCTACAGGGAGGAGGTGAGGGCCTTCGGAGTATGGTGTCAGGACAATAACCTCACACTCAACGTCAACAAAACTAAGGAGATAATTGTGGACTTCAGGAAACAGCAGAGGGAACACCCCCCTATCCACATCGATGGAACAGTAGTGGAGAGGGTAGTAAGTTTTAAGTTCCTCGGCATACACATCCCAGACAAACTGAATTGGTCCACTCACACAGACAGCATCGTGAAGAAGGCGCAGCAGCGCCTCTTCAACCTCAGGAGGCTGAAGAAATTCGGCTTGTTACCAAAAGCACTCACAAACTTCTACAGATGCACAATCGAGAGCATCCTGGCGGGCTGTATCACCGCCTGGTACGGCAACTGCTCCGCCCACAACCGTAAGGCTCTCCAGAGGGTAGTGAGGTCTGCACAACGTATCACCGGGGGCAAACTACCTGCCCTCCAGGACACCTACACCACCCGATGTTACAGGAAGGTCATAAAGATCATCAAGGACAACACCCACCCGGGCCACTGCCTGTTCACCCCGCTATCATCCAGAAGGCGAGGTCAGCACAGGTGCATCAAAGCTGGGACCGAGAGACTGAAAAACAGCTTCTATCTCAAGGCCATCAGACTGTTAAACAGCAACCACTAACATTGAGTGGCTGCTGCCAACACACTGACTCAACTCCAGCCACTTCAATAATGGGAATTGATGGGAAAGGATGTAAAATATATCACTAGCCACTTTAAACAATGCTACCTAATATAATGTTTACATACCCTACATTATTCATCTCATATGTATACGTATATACTGTACTCTATCATCTACTGCATCCTTATGTAATACATGTATCACTAGCCACTTTAACTATGCCACTTTGTTTACATACTCATCTCATATGTATATACTGTACTCGATACCATCTACTGTATCTTGCCTATGCTGCTCTGCACCATCACTCATTCATATCTTTATGTACATATTCGTTATCCCCTTACACTGTGTATAAGATATTAGTTTTGGAATTGTTAGTTAGATTACTTGTTGGTTATTACTGCATTGTCGGAACTGGAAGCACAAGCATTTCGCTACACTCGCATTAGCATCTGCTAACCATGTGTATGTGACAAATACAATTTGATTTGATTTGATTTGATTTAAAACACATGATCAGCATCCCCGATATTAAAACACATGATCAGCATCCCCGATATTAAAACACATGATCAGCATCCCCGATATTAAAACACATGATCAGCATCTAGAATTGGCTTCCTATTTCGCAACAAAGCATACTTCACTCATGCTGCCAAAGATACCCTTGTAAAACTGACCATCCTACCAATCCTCGACTTTGCCGATGTCATTTACAAAATAGCCTCCAATACCCTACTCAACAAATTCGATGCAGTCTATCACAGTGCAATACGTTTTGTCACCAAAGCCCCATATACTACCCACCATTGCGACATGTACGCTCTCGTTGGCTGGCCCTCGCTTCATACTCGTCGCCAAACCCACTGGCTCCATGTCATCTACAAGACCCTGCTAGGTAAAGTCCCCCCTTATCTCAGCTCGCTGGTCACCATAGCATCTCCCACCTGTAGCACACGCTCCAGCAGGTATATCTCTCTAGTCACCCCCAAAACCAATTCTTTCTTTGGCCGCCTCTCCTTCCAGTTCTCTGCTGCCAACGACTGGAACGAACTACAAAAAACACTGAAACTGGAAACACTTATCTCCCTCACTAGCTTTAAGCACCAACTGTCAGAGCAGCTCACAGATTACTGCACCTGTACATAGCACTGCTTTGCTTTATCTTGGCCAGGTCGCAATTGTAAATGAGAACTTGTTCTCAACTTGCCTACCTGGTTAAATAAAGGTGAAATAAATAAATAAAATAAAAAATCCCCGATATTAAAACACACCGATTGCGTCATCCCCCAGCGTCAACGCCGGAGCCAACAGCAGGGGAAAAATACAAATAATAAGAGTGAAATCCAATTTGTTAAAGAAATAATTGGATCTACAAACATCTGAGAGAGATATGATTTATTTAATGAAGTCCTGTGATATTGGACCACACATGTTCGGTAGTAAATCTCACGACAGAGTTATTTAGAAAGTGGCGAAACAAATAGATTATTAGGGGAGGCAATGAGCCCCGTGGCATGGGGGCTGGAGGTTTTGACACATCTCTGCATGATAAAATCATCAGCTGATTGATGGTTTGGGAGCAGGGTCTGGTTAGAAAGAGAGCATTGGGATGCTGAGGAGCCTGTGGCCAGTCAGGCCTGTTGAAATCACGGCAGCATGTTCCCCGTCAGTCAGAAGCATGAATGAAAGCTCTCTATAAGCAGGGCAGGCCGCGGTGTCAGGACAGCTCTGAGGTATGGATGGGGATGAGGAGTGACAGGGAGAGACAGGGAGAGACAGAGAGACAGAGAGAGACAGAGAGAGAGAGAGAGAGAGAGAGAGAGAGAGAGAGAGAGAGAGAGAGAGAGACAAACAGAAAGGGGTGTGTAGAAACCCGTCTTCTGCTCCCAGCCGTTCATCTCCCTGGCTCCACCCGGCATCCCTGGTTTGGTCCTAGAGGAACAGAGATTGTCATGGCCGTTCCATGTTTATAACCTAACTAACTAATGAAAGTTGTTTCCAGTGACTGCTGTCTCCTTCCAGACAATGATTAAAGCCTTGTGCCTTTGGATGGCCTGTGTGGGTATGATGGCAGATCACAGTGAGTGTGGAGACTAGGGGCCCTATGGGGCCTGGCTCTCCATGCTTAAGGGATTAATCGGCTGTGTTGTAGGGAACATGCTCACCCCCTGTTGTGATTCTGGTGTTAGTGGCCTGAGGGATTGATTTTCACTCACTCTTCAATGGTATTCTGTCACTAGCAGAGCTGCGGTATGCATTACCCCCCTGTGTGCCATTTGATTTGGAGAGCTGAGGCCTGACAGGGTGTCGTTGAGTTGTGGATGATGTGAAAAGTAGGGAGAGGCTCGGTGATGAGCGCTGAGAGTTGTGAGTGACCTCTGGAATGACAGGAGTGGGCCCTTCGCTGCTCCTCTCCTCAGGGTGACGGACATGGCATTCCCTCTGTCTCTTCTCCTTCCTCACTCCCTTCCTGCCTTCCTCTCAGGCTGTTTATTGGTGGTATGACCTATTTATTTTATCAGCGCTTCCCTATCCCGCCTCCAGGGCAACAGGGGCTGTGATGTGTCCATGATGTGGCTGTGATTTGAGGGACGTGGTGGTTAAGATCTACTGTTCTCTGTCCTCTGGGTCTCTCTGCTAGAGGTCACCTCCTCCCCGCTGTTCTATACAGCCTCTCTCTCCCTCCTCCATAGTGCTCCCACGTGTCCAAGATGGAGATATAGCCTTCTCTTTGAAAGCGGGATTCTACTATATCCCTGTGCTCCCCACATCTCTCTATATCATCCCTCTCAACCTGGCCACACAGAGCGTATGAGATTGTGTGCATCCCAGAGCCCAGGCAGGGAGTCAGTGACAGTCAGAACGATGAGTCTCACTTTGTTAACACCGCAGCCCCCTGTCCTGTCCGTGGCAGACTTTGGGAGGGTGATTTCTCAGCCTCCAGGTGTTTACCTGCAGGATACACATCCCTCCTGAGAAACACATCAGTGTCACCCATACCACTGGGCAGGAGCATCGCTCAGCGCCGAGATGAACCGTGCGGAGGGGAGATGAGAGGAGAGGACGGTGGGGCTGGTGGTGGCAAATAAACAGAGAGAATTGAGGGCATCGATGGCTTGTTCTCTGCGCTGGCTGCTTTGTGTTGCATCTCTCTCTCTCCCTCTCTCTCTCTCCCTCTCCCTCTCTCTCTGCTGGAGCCCAGGCTCATTATGTATGAAGGTATTGGCATCTCTCTCTGCATCCAGACAGGCATCTGCATCCTGTGCTGTGCTGTGCTGTGCTATGCTGTGCTGTGCTGTGCTGTGCTGTGAGAGATCCCTCCAGAGACTGCACAGAGAGAGAGCCATCAGATCCTCTGCAGCTAGGCCACATTGAACACAAACTACCAAACCCCTCTCCCTCCCCCTTCCCCCATCTAAAGTCAGAGACAAAGAAAGAGGGGGAAAGGAAATTGAATAAGAATCCTGTGTGGCGCTGGCTGCTGCCGCTGCTGCATTGAGTAGATATGAATGTTTTTGTTCACTTATTTTGTCCTGATGTGGGGCTGGATGCCGTGAAGCAAAGTTGCAAATGGAAGGGAATAATTGATGGGTATCTGCTTGTATCTGATGAATGCTATAGGTGTTACAAATGTGTCCCATTCCAGTGATCCATCCACGTTGTGTCACCGCAGTGATTTGTGGGAAAGGTCGTGCGAGAAATGACTTTGGCTGATGCGAGGCCTGTCTGTGTGCGTGGGCTGATGGGGCGATGGGCTGGGGGGCTGCTGCTGCTGGTGCAGGTGGCACTTCTGGAGGAGAGGGCTGATATATCATTTACCAAGGTCGTCCTCAATTAGGCTATTTGTTGAGCATAGCTGCACGAGGTTGGTTTAATCAACCGAGGAATGGAGACAACAACGACAAAAGAGGAAGTAAATTAGGCATGGCCGGGCCACACTCGCAGGCAGGCAGGCACACAGCAGCATGCTGGAGAAATGGTCCGTTTAGCTGGCCAGCCAACCCCCCTCCCCGAGACCCCTCTTTCACTCTCAGTCTCTCTCTCTCTCTCCCTTCCTCCACATCTCCCTCTTTTCATTTCTTCTGTGACTTTCCAGAGCAGTTCAAATGACCTCATTGCATCACAACAGGGTAGACTTAGGCAGGTCAATTATCCCAGATGGGGCACTATTAGTATATAAATGAACAAAGAATTTTGGGGAAAGTAAAGGCCTTGCCCATAACCATAATGGCATGGCTTACATTAAGCTAAAGCGAGCACTGCCGTGACAAAAACAACAACATTTGTTTACGCTGATTAACCAGAGACCTTGAGGGGTGCTGAAACACCTGCTGATGAGTCCATGGGTCCAGCCCTCCAGGAAAGGACTTAATGCTGTGTTAGTAGTGGAGAAATCAGCAACCATTCAGGTTAATGAGCTTTCTGCAGGCCAAGGTTGGCTAATGTGTAATTTGGAGGTTCAGGCTCCATCCAGCTCTGTACCAAACGAGGGCGTTGACACAACACTCACCCACTCAGGGGTTGCCGACAGCAGGCACGTGGACTTTCTCTCAGGCTGCCTTCATTTGTCAAAGTTGTTTGTGGCTGTAAATATTTGAATGAACAAATGGAATCTGATTGGGTTTAAAAAGCCCTTTAGTGTTTTGTTGCGTTCAGGGACACAAGGCTATGGGTTTACTCCTGCCATGATTACTGAGGGAATGTCTCCAAATGATCCCACATATTGTAAACTCCTTCATCTCCTACAGGTTACAAACTAGGCTGGAGAGGAAGTGGGTGGCTCAGAGGAGACGTCAGCAGATACATTTTATCGTACAGATCATTTGTTGATAATGTGACAACCTTGCCACAAAGATAAGAAGTAGGACATTGATCTCATCAGCCGCTTTCCTCTGCTCTTACCTGCATCTTTCTTTTTCTTCTTCCCTCTCTCCCTCGCGCCCTCTCTTTCTGTGAGACCGCTTAAGCTGTGACATTTCCGTTTCCCTGGAGACAGAGCGTGCCAGGCGGTTACCATAGAAACTCCCTGCTCTTTAAGGCGAGCACAGCAACACTCCCCCCCCCCCAGCCGGGATGGAGAGACTATGGAGGAGGGAGGGAGGGGGGCTCCAGAGAAAAACCACACCTGCTGGCTTCCTGTTAATTGGCTAGTTCTCTTTCTCTCTACCTCCCCTTTTTCTGTTTCTTTTGACTTTCTTCTTCACCTCTCTTTCCATTCCCGCGATCAGTCTCTTTATTGTACCAAGGGGCCGTCTCCGGCTGTGTTCTTCCATTTACTCGGCCCGTCTCTTGATAATCCAGTGACCTATCTGGAATCCTTTGTCCTTCAGCCTTAACTATCTGATCCGTCTAAATATATTTTCTTTTCAAAACATCCATTCTACTGGGTTGATCCATGCTCGACAGGTTGGATGAATGTGAATCCCTCACAGAGTTCTGACTAGATATCCTACTGGCTACTGATCCACTCTCATCTCATCTCCACCACTACAGCCATGGTGGGATCACACAGATAGATCCCCCTCTTATTCACTGTATGTACTCTAAACTCAACACATGGATTTCTCATTTTGCCTCATAAAGCCTCCATCACAGAAATACATATATTACAGCGTCTGTCTATGGCCTCCATCTTCTATTCAGCACCGGTCCTTAATGGTACCTGTCAGGTGACCAGTCTGCCTGAGCTCTCGGCAGTCACCCCAACACCTGGTGACATTTGAGTGATATGAAAATGACTTGGCGTGTGTGAAGCCAGGGCCTGATTTTCCAATTCAATTAACTATCTCTGAACAAACCCTCCTGTGTGTTGGCTGCTGATAAAGTCACCATCTATTGACTTGTGAGGAGCACAAATTGCAATTATGGAATCTCTTCGCCTCTTCAAACCGATGTTGAGTAGTCTGTGTGTTTGCTGGGCAGAACATAGGCAAATAGAATGCGGTATCAGGAAAATACAACTGGGAGAGATAAAAATACTGTACATCTGAGAAACAGAATACCAAATAAACATGACTGAGATGGACAAGCGGTCATTCCTACATGACCACTTGGTTGAAAAGGTCTTTGTTGCCAGGGGCTCGAGCACATTTCCAATATTTACCAACACTGTGAGTGACAGTCAGACAGACAGACAGACATAGGGAATAAAAAGAAGAGAGGGCTGCTGGACAGACAAGAGCCTCAGTCGTGACCTTCCCAGGGGCTGGTGAGGGCACGGCCCGGTCTGTGTATTCACCAACCGGCCGGGCGGGCGGACAGAGCAGCACCTCACCTCAACACCTGGAACGCCGCGATTACACTATCGACCCGTTGACTGGGGACCGGCCAGGGCTTCATCTGTCCAGCCCATCCACCTCTCCTCTCCGAGGCTGAGACTCCAATTATCAGAGGTATCAGCAGCATAGAGTGGCAGATTGTCCAACACTGTCATCTGTCAGGGACTGAGCTGTTGAACAGAACGTCATTGCACCACTCGCTCCGCCATAAGTCACCTTGATCAGAAGGAGCCGTCAACAAAGACGGACGGAGGGACTCTGAAAGGAAAGACGGACGGAGGGACTCTGAAAGGAAAGACGGACGGAGGGACTCTGAAAGGAAAGACGGACGGAGGGACTCTGAAAGGAAAGACGGACGGAAGGACTCTGAAAGGAAAGACGGACGGAGGGACTCTGAAAGGAAAGACGGACGGAGGGACTCTGAAAGGAAAGACGGACGGAGGGACTCTGAAAGGAAAGACGGACGGAGGGACTCTGAAAGGAAAGACGGACGGAGGGACTCTGAAAGGAAAGACGGACGGAGGGACTCTGAAAGGAAAGACGGACGGAGGAACTCTGAAAGGAAAGACGGACGGAGGGACTCTGAAAGGAAAGACGGACGGAGGGACTCTGAAAGGAAAGACGGACGGAGGGACTCTGAAAGGAAAGACGGACGGAGGGACTCTGAAAGGAAAGACGGACGGAGGGACTCTGAAAGGAAAGACGGACGGAGGGACTCTGAAAGGAAAGACCGACGGAGGGACTCTGAAAGGAAAGACGGACGGAGGGACTCTGAAAGGAAAGACGGACGGAGGAACTCTGAAAGGAAAGACGGACGGAGGGACTCTGAAAGGAAAGACGGACGGAGGGACTCTGAAAGGAAAGACGGACGGAGGGACTCTGAAAGGAAAGACGGATGGAGGGACTCTGAAAGGAAAGACGGACGGAGGGACTCTGAAAGGAAAGACGGACGGAGGGACTCTGAAAGGAAAGACGGACGGAGGGACTCTGAAAGGAAAGACGGACCTGCTCCCCTGTCCAACGGGTCTTCCTGAAATGCTATTCTATTCCCAATACAGTAATGTACTACTTTTGACCAGGCGCTATATAACACAGTCCAATAGTATCATAGTAGTGGACCTCAACTCATCCATGTGGCATGGTGTAATTCTGTCCACTATGAAGTGAGTGGCCAAGCTAGCAGAACAGACGGTAAACCCCGGGGCAGGGTTCTGGAGCAGACACTGGCGAGTTTGATCTGGTCTGTCCAGTGGGGGGATAGGATAATGATCTCAGGTCCAGTCTGAGTTGGGCAAGAAGCACGGCCAGCACGCCCACACCCACTCACCGCGCAACACATGCTAAAAACAGCTCCACAGTCATATGTTGGACTCTCTCTCTCTCTCTCTCTCTCTCTGAGAACACATTTGTCTCTTGACTCACTCTTTCAACAGTAGATTGTGTGTCTTCCTATCTGACTCCTACTCTCATGTATTGTGTTATATTAGACTTTGGAATTCTCATATTTCTAGTGCATGTGGAGATTTAGAGCATGATACTTGTCCAAGCCTACAGTGTCAGCTGGCCAGAGCCATGTTCTCCCTTATCCACAGCTTTGCTGTCCTCTAAGTTGTGTTGTGGCCTATTGTATCTGGGCAGTATTCCTGTGTCCTTTCTGTGGTCCATGGCCAGTGTGAGTGACAGCTTGGCTATGCTGCTACACAAAAGGAAGATGCCACCATGGTGCTCCTTTACCCTGGCTAACACCTTCGCCATGACACCACCGGCACAAAACCAACACCGCCAGAGCCGCGGCATCCCCGGCGTGCCGTGCAGCATCCGTCCATCCACACAACAACTCAACACAGCGTCGAGCTTCGCCAACCGACAGACAAGACTTTCACTGTGCGTCAGTGTCAACACAGCCAACTCAATTACTTTCCTCTGCAGCGCAACATTAATCTCCCCATTATTCCTGTACATCATCAGATTTGCATGTACTTTCCACGCCACAATTTAGCTTGCGGTGTATTTTTAGACGCCGGCACGCCTAATTAGGGGGAGCTGGTGTAGAACACGAGCATAAACAGCAGCATTAACAGCGGACGTTAATGAGAGGAGATATTGTGGATAAAGCTCAGCCATTTCTGCATCCCATCCTCCACCATTATCATTCCATTATCGTCTTGAGCGGATGGCTGACCTCTGCCTCTCTGTGTCGAGGTGTTGATGGGTTCCTCTCCTGCTGTTGCCACGGAGATAGTGGGGGCAAGGACACGCTCCTGACAGGCCAATCTGACAAACTGCACACATGCAATGAGCCATGGGAATCGTTTGAGCAGGCATCAGAGTCGTCCCCCTGCTTACCTATTCCTCATATCAGACGGTTACAGGCTACAGGCCTCTCTCCCGTCCCCCGCCTCATTGGGAGAAAGACACAACAAAGAGACTTAAAAGCAATCACCACATGTCAGCAACGCTCCGTAAATCCTCTCCCTGTGTCACGCCAAAGATTTCCCCAATCATGGGCTGATTTACTCATCTGATTTTTATTTTGGCCATGATAACACTCATCAATTACCGTAATGCACTTGGTACGCTCCAGAGACACTCACACAGGATTGTGGGATGTGGAGGGGGTGCATAAAATGGTCTGTCACAGTGGAGGCCGGGAATTGGACAGTACATAAGAGAGCGCCTGGCTGCATGGTGGCGGTGGGTCTGCTCAGTGGCCCGTGTCCCCCTCCAGAGGGGAGGAAAGGGAGGAGTGGGGTGAGAAGTTTGGGTGTCATCTGACCAACAGCAGCTGCGTCAGAGGTTGTGTGGGACGTCACGCTTGTCTCTTCTGTCTGTTCTCTGGACACATCCTGGTCCTGGGCTGGAAGCCCCTGTTTAATCAGGCCTCTCAGTATGCAGAGCAACTCAGCAACCTGCTTCTGGCCTGCCGGCTCCATGGCACCCCACCATCACCTCTTCACCGTCCCCCACCACCTGCCGCAAGCCTCTGACCTCCCTGGAACCACGGAGGATGAAGGCAGAGGGATGTGCTGCGGCTGCGCCCACCGAGAGAGTCAGTGCAGCTGTTAAAAGGCATAGATAAGGGTTGGGAGAAATAGTCAGTGAACGTGTCTGGTGGGCAGCAAGAAGTCCCATTTGGTTCCGCGAATCAATGGTGAACATCCCGTCATAATCTCAGTTCTTATAGGTCCTGCGGGCTGCATTTCAGTGACCACTATGGACAGTTGGGAGTGTTCCTGTGTCTAGAGGAGAAAGTGAAGTCGAGAAGCGCAGTGACTCACTGTACAGTACTGCGTGTCAGTGACCATCACATGCTCATCCTTCAGTTAGCCTGTTCATCCTCTTTGTCCCGTAGATCCCTCACCAACTCTCTGTCGCTGCTGAACAGGCTCTGTGTCTGAGCAGTAACAGAGGGTGGCAGTGGGGATAGCTGCCTGCCTGGCTGCCTGACCACCTGGCTAGATGTTGGCTTGAATAGAACAGCTGCTTGTTCCACAACCCCATTGTATTCAGAGTGTACAGTGTGTTCTTTCAAACACACAACATTGAGTTTCGTAATAATATTGTATCTGACATCTAGGCTAAACTCGCATGCACATTACTCATCACACTCAGCACACAGTATTTACAGATGAATACACACTCCTGCATACACAGCCTCTCACACATACAGTACACGGAACTGTATGTGCACACACACACACACACACACACACACACACACACACACACACACACACACACACACACACACACACACACACACACACACACTGTAAGCACGTACAGACACATTCTCACACATCGGCTGATGTAAGACCGTGCAACAAATCCCATAACCCCACTCTGCTTTTCACACTCTTGCCATATGCTGTGCAATTTCACTCTAATATTACGACAGAAACACCATTCACTGGCTATTCAGTACAATTCCTTGTTTGCCTTTCAACATTTCACACTTTAAAAGAAATAGTGTATTGATCTCCTCAAAAATCCTCCCCTTTTCAACTGGTGCGTTGCAGTCTTCCTCCCCCCGATTCCCAGTAGTTCAGAGAGAGAAAGAGAGAGAAAGAGAGAGAGAGAGTACAGGACAAAATAAAAACCCTCCAACCCTAAAAGGCCTGTGGTTTTGATGGTATCCTTAATGAAATGATCAAATACACAGACAACATCATCCTTAGCTCTGGCATCTTCCCCGGCAGGGTAGCCTAGTGGTTAGAGCATTGGACTAGTAATCGAAAGGTTGCAAGTTCAAAACCCCGAGCTGACAAGGTACAAATCTGCCGTTCTGCCGCTGAGCAGGCAGTTAACCCACTGTTCCTAGGCCATCATTGAAAATAAGAATTTGTTCTTAACTGACTTGCCTAGTAAAATAAAAATATTTGGAACCAAAAACTGATCACCCCAATCCACAAATGTGGAGACAAATTTGACCCCAATAACTACCATGGAATATGCTTCAACAGTAACCTTGGGAAAATCCTCTGCATTATCATTAACAGCAAAGTCATACATTTCTTCAACATTTCTTGTACTGAGCAAATATCAAATTGGCTTTTTACCAAATTACCGTACAACAGACCATGTACCTACACACCCTAATTGACAACAAAACAAACCAAAACAAAGGCAAAGTCTTCTCATGCTTTGTTGATTTCAAAAAAGCCTTCGACTCAATTTGGCATGAGGGTCTGCTATACAAATTGATGGAAAGTGGTGTTGGGGGTAAAACATACGACATTATAAAATCCATGTACACAAACAACAAGTGTGCGGATAAAATTGGCAAAAAACACACACATTTCTTCACACAGGGTCGTGGGGTGAGACAGGGCACTAGAAAAGTCTGCAGCACCCGGCCTCACCCTGCTAGAATCTGAAGTCAAATGTCTACTGTTTGCTGATGATCTGGTGCTTCTGTCACCAACCAAGGAGGGCCTAGAGCAGCACCTAGATCTTCTGCACAGATTCTGTCAGACCTGGGCCCTGACTGTAAGTCTCAGTAAGACCAAAATAATGGTGTTCCAAAAAATGGTCCAGTCGCCAGGACCACAGGACCACAAATACAAATTCTAGACACCTTTGCCCTAGAGCACACAAAGAACTATACATACCTTGGCCTAAACATCAGCGCCACAGGTAACTTCCACAAAGCTGTGAACGATCTGAGAGACAAGGCAAGAAGGGCATTCTATGCCATCAAAAGGAACATAAATTTCAACATACCAATTAGGATCTGGCTAAAAATACTTGAATCAGTCATAGAGCCCATTGCCCTTTACGGTTGTGAGGTCTGGGGTCCGCTCACCAACCAAGACTTCACAAAATGGGACAAACACCAAATTGAGACTCTGCATACAGAATTCTGCAAAAATATCCTCTGTGTACAACGTAGAACACCAAATAATGCATGCAGAGCAGAATTAGGCCGATACCAACTAATTATCCAAATCCAGAAAATAGCTGTTAAATTCTACAACCACCTAAAAGGAAGCGATTCCCAAACCTTCCATAACAAAGCCATCACCTACAGAGAGATGAATCTGGAGAAGAGTCCCCTAAGCAAGCTGGTCCTGGATCTCTGTTCACAAACACAAACACACCCCACAGAGCCCCAGGACAGCAGCACAATTAGACCCAACCAAATCATGAGAAAAAAAAGATAATTACTTGACACATTGGAAAGAATTAACAAAAACACAGAACAAACTAGAATGCTATTTGGCCCTAAACAGAGAGTACACAGTGGCAGAATACCTGTCCACTGTGACTGACCCAAACTTAAGGAAAGCTTTGACTATGTACAGCCTTAGTTAGCATAGCCTTGCTATTGAGAAAGGCCGCCATAGACAGACCTGGCTCGCAAGAGAAGACTATGTGCTATGTGCACACTGCCCACAAAATGAGGTGGAAACTGAGCTGCACTTCCTAACCTCCTGTCCATATTAGAGATACATATTTCCCTCAGATTACACAGATCCACAAAGAATTCTAAAACAAATCCAATTTTGATAAACTCCCATATCTACTGGGGGAAATTCCACAGTGTGCCATCACAGCAGCAAGATTTGTGACCTGTTGCCACAAGAAAAGGGCAACCAGTGAAGAACAAACACCACTGTAAATACAACCAATATTTATGCTTATTTATTTTCCTTTGTGTTCTTTAACCATTTGTACATTGTTACAACACTGTATATATATATATATATATATATAATATGACATTTGTAATATCTTTACTGTTTTGAAATTTCTGTATGTGTAATGTTTACTGTTAATTTTTATTGTTTATTTCACTTTTGTATATTATCTACCTCACTTACTTTGGCAATGTTAACACGTGTTTCCCATGCCAATAAAGCCCCTTGAATTGAATTGAATTGAATTGAATTGAATTGAATTGAATTGAGAGAGAGAGAGAGAGAGAGAGAGAGAGAGAGAGAGAGAGAGAGAGAGAGAGAGAGAGAGAGAGAGAGAGAGAGAGAGAGAGAGAGAGAGAGAGAGAGAGAGAGAGAGAGAGAGAGAGAGAGAGAGAGAGAGAGAGAGAGAGAGAGAGAGAGAGAGAGAGAGAGAGAGAGAGAGAGAGAGAGAGAGAGATTTTTACCGGTGTTACCTATGTGTTACTGACGTGTGAGCCCCTGTTTTCCGTTCACTCAAGACAGTGTGAGTGTGTTGTGTGACCCGATATTCATCTCGGTTATGGGTCCCAGGTCTCAGTGTGTGTGTGCAGCTCTCTGTCTCCTCTCACCAGTCACCACATCTCATTGTCACTGTGGAACTCTGATTGATCACAAGATCTGATTCTGTCAAACTCTACACCGTTACCAACCTCCCTGCTGCAGGAGAGAGGGAGGGAGAGGGAGAGAGAGGGAGGGAAAGGGAGAGAGAGGGAGGCAGAGAGAGGGAGAGAGATGGAAGGTGCAGGGAGGGAGGCAGAGTGGGAAGGTGGGAGGGGGTTGAGGAGAGAAAAAGGGGAGGGAGGGGGCGGGAGAGGTGAGGATAGAACAGAAAGAAAGAATGGAAATCTGCTCATTGCTCATTTCTGAAAATGTGTTCCATTGTTTTACATGTTATACTAATTTGAAGAATGCGAACACTGTTTGTCAGCCAGTTGAATATGCCACACACTCTACTCTATGAAAGGAGAGACGCACAGCTACTGTAGTCTAGCCAGGTCCCTTATGAACAAGCATACTTGCTGCCTGGTCCTTCTCCCTTGGCTCTTAGGTTCCTAACACTTCCCTCCTCTCTCTTAAGATGTCAGTGGAGGGACGGGGCGCCAAGAACTCACATGGCGTAAACTGACCATTCTGTTATTGAGTTAAACCAATGAGATTAGAGCCTGACCTGCAGTGTATGGGACAGCACCACCATGTCCTTTTCCCTGTTCTCCATTGTACACATCTGAGTGTGATGGAACACACTCACACACACACACACTCACACACACAAACAAACAAACACACAGCTTCCATAAACATTGACGTTGACTTTCTGTGTGTGTGTGTGTGTGTGTGTGTGTGTGTGTGTGTGTGTGTGTGTGTGTGTGTGTGTGTGTGTGTGTGTGTGTGTGTGTGTGTGTGTGTGTGTGTAAACAGTAGTTTATAAGCTGAGCAGGACTCCAGGGTGAGCTGAGCGAGTACGTTCTCTCTATGCTTTTTCCGCCTTGTCGCATTTGTCTGCTCCCATCTTCCTCACATCCTCCTCTGCCTCCCCCTCACAGCTCTCACTGCCTGGGGAGTGGTTCAATCCGTGTATGCTAGCTAGCTCATCCACAAGCCAAAGAGAACAACCCAGCCAGCCCACCACCATGTAAACAGCTACTACTACCAACTACAAATACACAGCATGTACAGTATATGGACCTACACAAACATACCGGGTCACACAGTGCCTCAAGCTCCCACTCTTCACATGTGGATATACTCCATAGTGCCACACTGTCACACATAGTAACATAGTCTACAGAAAACACTAACAGAAATGGCATATCTGTAGAATACTGTAACTGACAGTGTGTGTATTTGTTGTGCGTGAATGCATAAGTCAACGCATGCGTGCTTTCCTGCATGTCTGTGTGTCCTCGTATGTCTGAGTGCTTAGCCCCCTTCGTGTTAATGTACAGACGTGATTGTCTAGAGGGCAGTAATATTTTATATGTGTATGTACAGTGTATTACATATACCTCCCATTCCACTCGTGATAAGATAAACATGCTGACCAGACCGGACACGTCGCGTGCGCGAGCGTCGCAAAATAAATTTAGAAATCCATGTTATTCAATTATTGCACCCACACTGCTCGTGCTCGCCAACGAGCGTCTGCGATGCCGAGGGCTAAAATAGAACTTCTTTCTATTTCTGACGCAGATCACGCTGAAAGTCCTGCCTCTCCCATCTCCTCATTGGTTTATAGAAGTGGATACCCACGTGCCATCTCCTCATTGGTTATACCCACGTGGGTGATTGAAAGACAAACTGTTGCCAGATGTCGTGGTAAAACTATGAACGTTTAGATGCCAATCGCCATATAAGTTACATGATGAAAAAGCCTGGAAGGAGGAGAGATGACTAGAAATGATTCGGTTGGCCGTTTTATGTGTGGATTAATTGCCGGAGTAGAGGACCTTGTGCATTTCAGGTAAAATAACAAACTCAATGTTTATATCCCAGTACAAATTAGCTAGCAACAGCAAGCTAGCTAAATAGGACAAATTAGCTAGCAAGTGCAAGCTAACTAGCTAAATTGCCATACATGTTTTATGCTTTTTGACAAAATAAATTCATGCACGGTAGCGCACGTTGGTGCACGCACGCAGCCGGTTTGGGTTCCGTGTAACTAACTATTTAAGGAATTATCTGACTCCATAAAGATTATTTAGCAATATGCAAGAACACCATTAGTTGAGTTAAAAAAGTCTGAGATGATCTATATCAAAGGCAGATATTTAATTGCATTGAACAAGGAATGGATTCACATACAATATTACTGCTCGCGCTCTTCCCCCCTGGTGCTCGAGGGCGCCAGGCTCCCCAGCATTGCGCACTCCTGCCACCATCATTATGCACACCTTCCTTCCCCCTCCGCATCAGCGATTATTGGTCTCACCTGGACTCAATCACCTGTTTATTACCTCCCCTATATTTGTCAGTTCCCCAGCTCTGTTCCCCGCTGCTGTATTGATTGTTGTGCATCCGTGGGATGACCCTGTTTCTGTCTTGCTCTTTGTCTGTTCCTGATTAAATGTACAACTCCCCTTACCTGCTTTTCATCTCCGGCGTTTACATACAAGGCATAAAGCTTAAGTTACAAGGCAATACAGACATGAACAAAGCACTGTTCTCAGCATGATCAATTAGACAAAGAGAGAGACAAAGAAACCATGGCTTGTGCCACAGCCCATAGCTCATGGGAGAGGGAGAGAGAGAGTGTAGGTATCTCGCCACAGCAAGTCATAAGAGAAAGAACAATGAATCTAAGACCCTTTTAAAAGCATCTGAGTTGTTGACCAATAGCATTCCTGTGAAGTTAACCTCCAATCAGATACCAGCCCTACAGGATATAACCTCTGCTTCTCAGAGGTGTGACAATGGGGGTTAGAGAGACAACACAGGGAATGCTGAATTCCTAAGACAACAGAGTACATAATGGATTACAGTTGATAAGAAGTCACTTCATGGGCTGCTTGCAGGAGTGAGTGTGTGTGAGCAGTGTGTGTGAGCAGTGTGTGCAAGCAGTGTGTGCGAGCAGTGTGCGTGAAGATAGTGTGTGTGTGTGGCATCCTTATGATAAGTGCCTACCAGGCTGATTGGAGGAAGTCTCTCTTGCATCATAACGAACACAGGAGATCTATCCGGCCCTCCTGCTGCCTCTGAGTAGTGGAGCTGGAGATCTATCCGGCCCTCCTGCTGCCTCTGAGTAGTGGAGCTGGAGATCTATCCGGCCCTCCTGCTGCCTCTGAGTAGTGGAGCTGGAGATCTATCCGGCCCTCCTGCTGCCTCTGAGTAGTGGAGCTGGAGATCTATCCGGCCCTCCTGCTGCCTCTGAGTAGTGGAGCGCCGTAGCATAGTACCGGCCACCATGCTCCTGCGTGAGCAGCTAAAGTGCCTGTGAATGCCTGGATTTCAGCTCATTTTGATTTAACTTGCCAGCATATTAAGTTGCAAGGTATTGAGCCGCTCTGACCAGAGAAAAATATCACTCCAAATGTGTCTTGTAAGTGTGAAGTAATTTGCATCTGAGTAGCAATAGAAGTGCTTGTGTTTGGGAATTAGTGGATGCATGATTGGAGTTTATGGGTCAGCCGAGTGGTTCAGAGGAGATTTAATTTATGTTTGTGTTTAATAAAAGGCTGAGAAGGTGTCATATGACATGTACTGAATGTTTGCTCACATGCTAGTATGTAGTTAAAAAATACAATGATATTGATATTTGTCACTGTCGTGATTAATTTCTCACAAAGACAGAATCCAATGGTACACCACATGCAGTAGGTCTTAGTTTATTTCAACCTGGCTGGAAGGGATGGAGTGTTGAAATATATGATGCGTAGGCCAGGGCAAACAGAGAGTCAGTTTAAAGGTACTAAGGTAATCTTCAATAACGCAGCAGCACTGGGACTTCCTCTGCTCTTTTATCATTATTGGCTGGCTGGTGTTCACCGGGCCTGCTGGGAGTTGTCCCACTTATTCCATAATAACCCCTCCCCCTAGTATGGCAGACCCCTCGGTCTCCTGCAGTCGGCTCACTGCATAGTTGCTCTGATGTCAGGCCAATGTGCAGGTCTGCTGCCTGGCTGTTCCAACAGGATATCTCAGCAGGCCCCATCACAGATCCCATCCAAGTCACTCCGTACCCAGAACCTGAACCTCGGTCACAGAAATGGAAAAGTGACCAAATCAGGTTTGAAAAAAAACACATCTTAGCTAGGGGACTAGACAGATTCCAATACCTTCAGAATTTGTTCTATTTTGTTCAAGTCGTGCCACAGTGATAGACCAGTTATTTTAAGTAACAAGCCCTAATGTATCTCCAATATAATATCCTCTCCTCTCTGTAGTCAATTTGGACCTTGGTGTGTTGCTCGTTATTGTGGCAAATGTATTTCTTCTTCGTGTCAGACACGGCTTTTGATTATGCTTTCCTTATTCAGAAAATGAACTCAGGCGTTCAGTTTCTCATTGCGTACAGTCTAGTAAGTGAACCCAGTTTGGTAAAGCAGCCTGAACAGCCACGGCCTTTTCATGATCACGCCTCACAACACTGCACCAGTGAAGCACAGTGACCTCTGGGAGGGGAGGGGTAAATATTATCCTTGTGTTGTATTCCTTCACATCCTAATATCCTTCCCCCTTCCTCCCATGTCTTGATATGCCTGACTTTGCCTTTGTTGAACGATATTCCACTGACACTCTCACTCTGGATTCAAGTCTTAATTAACTCCAGTGTCAGTATGCCTTGCTGCTTCTCTGAGTCTGCGGTTGGGATCCGAAATATAGGAAGTGGAGGAAGTGGAAGAGGAGCCAGAGCAGAGCTGGGATACAGCCCAGGCTACAGTCTACTGGGGAAGGCAGTGTTGGCCCTGCTGCCGCTTATAGTCTTCTCTCTCACTGGGCAGTCCATTACAGTCCAGCTCTACCTCTCTGACTGAGGGCCTCTCACTGGGCAGTCCACTACAGTCCAGCTCTACCTCTCTGACTGAGGGCCTCTCACTGGGCAGTTCATTACAGTCCAGCTCTACCTCTCTCACTGAGGGCCTCTCACTGGGCAGTCCATTACAGTCCAGCTCTATCTTTCTGACTGAGGGCCTCTCACTGGGCAGTCCATTACAGTCCAGCTCTACCTCTCTCACTGAGGGCCTCTCACTGGGCAGTCCATTACAGTCCAGCTCTATCTTTCTGACTGAGGGCCTCTCACTGGGCAGTCCACTACAGTCCAGCTCTACCTCTCTGACTGAGGGCCTCTCACTGGGCAGTCCATTACAGTCCAGCTCTACCTCTCTGACTGAGGGCCTCTCACTGGGCAGTTCATTACAGTCCAGCTCTACCTCTCTTACTGAGGGCCTCTCACTGGGCAGTCCATTACAGTCCAGCTCTACCTCTCTGACTGAGGGCCTCTCACTGGGCAGTCCATTACAGTCCAGCTCTACCTCTCTTACTGAGGTCCTCTCACTGGGCAGTCCATTACAGTCCAGCTCTACCTCTCTGACTGAGGGCCTCTCACTGGGCAGTCCACTACAGTCCAGCTCTACCTCTCTGACTGAGGGCCTCTCACTGGGCGGTCCACTACAGTCCAGCTCTACCTCTCTGACTGAGGGCCTCTCACTGGGCAGTCCACTACAGTCCAGCTCTACCTCTCTGACTGAGGGCCTCTCACTGGGCAGTCCACTACAGTCCAGCTCTACCTCTCGGACTGAGGGCCAGAGCAACCTCATCAAGAGTGGAGAGGTCCAGAGAGGACTCGCAAGGGCACAAACCCTACTGATAAAACTACTAAAAGCATTTCCCAGAGCGTGACTTCATAGTAGGAGTCTGACATGGCCATGTAACAGAGATTTTCTTCAGTTTTCATTTTGGACGAGGCATTGAGCGGGGGTGGCTGGTCTCCATATGGCGTGACGCACAGCAGTGGGCTGCGGAGAGAGTCTGATGGTAGCGCAGGGAGCGGCCATTAGCTGGCCACGGTCAGAACCGCACACCGCGGCGCCAGAGAGTGAGCAGGCGGACGTGGTCTGGGTGTACGGGTCACCTTGGCGATGGAACGACATGCCTGATCAAAGGCTATCTCCACCGTTGGGAAGGCCTCTCTCTCTCTCTCTCTCTCTCTGTCTCTCTCTCTGTCTCTCTCTCTGTCTCTCTCTCTGTCTCTCTCTCTCTCTGTCTCTCTGTCTCTCTGTCTCTCTGTCTCTCTGTCTCTCTGTCTCTGTCTCTCTGTCTCTCTGTCTCTGTCTCTCTGTCTCTCTGTCTCTGTCTCTCTCTCTCTCTCTCTCAGCTGTGTCCGTCACACTGACCTCCCCCCCCTGTACTCTGTTCTGGGGGGGGGTTCATGATGCACAATAAGCAGCGATCTGGCCCTAGCTAGTCCCTCTTTTCATCTTGCCATTCTTTTTTCTCCCGGCTGTCTGTCGCTGATGAGACATCTGAGTAGCTGCCCTTTCGTCTCGCCTGGTGATGAGGCTGTGAGCGCGGAGCGGCGCAGCGCGGGCTGGGCCAGGAGCTGATGGAGGACTGCAAAGTGAACAGGCCTTTATTGGTGGGAGGAGAGCCATTCGTCTCGGGGCGTCCGGGACGAGAAAGCGCGGCAGAGACAATTACATCACTGTCAATCATCTCGGAGCTCTGAGAGACGGTTACAGCCCCCCACTCCCTACTCTCTACCAGAGGGATTCACACGTACGCCGTTCCCTGGAGGGGTCGCTGACTGTCTGTCCCCGTCCCAGGCCTCACGCTGGGCCTGTGTACAGCAGCCATCTCATCTACCTCCAGGGTCTGGCTCTACCACAGAGACAGTGCCACATCAACACCAGGCCCCCCTGTTCATATTTCTCACAACATTATTTCTCTGCCAACCTCTATGCACAACAATACCATTTTGATTGCAAATGGAGCATAACAACTAGTAGTAGTGCAGTGTTCAAGAAAGCAGTTTCACAGAGCGAGCTATTTTGTGTTAAGGCTATTTTATTAGCAACTTTAATATGAGCCTCCTGTGTTTTTTTTCTCATCTCCTTCAAAAAGCACTCATTGCTATTTTTTTCTTTATTAGGGATCATTGCACTGGCAATATATTTTGGCCAAACATCAGTGTTAGCATTCCTAATGCTGAAATTAATTCCCGAAAAGGTGAACAGAAAAATAAAATATTTGTGTAGTGTTTTCTCTTCCCTCTGTTCAAATATTCCGCTGTCCTTTAAAATATAACTTAGAGTCATTTTTACTGGGAGGAAAGAAGAATCTCTGTGCTTCTGAAATGTGCGTTTATTCAGCAGTAAGGTCAAGCCGGCTCATTTAAAAAAGAAAGTATCTCCTGAGTCGCAGGTCGGTGGGTCCGTCAGGCCCAGCAGCACAAAGCACAGCCTGCGTGATTTATTGTCTGCTCTGCTCATCTGTGGCTGCTCTTCGTTACCAGCCAACTCTGACCCTTTCCTGCCGACACCAAACAGATACTTCATCTCTGCCGACAACTGCTGTTTGAATACATTTAGTTGACGTGGAGGGAGGTGAGTGACCTGGCCAAACAGACAAACACCACCAAGAGGGAGAGAAAGAGAGAGTGGGATGGATGAAATTAGGTGAGAGAGGGGGGGGGGAGATAAAAGATAAACAGAAGGGGGGGATGTAACAAGAGAGATGGGGATGGACAAAGCATCTGCCACGGCCACCCACACAGCGATACCCTATTGTACAGACAGGAACCTCGTAAGATCCCAGTGGCTTTACTCTTTTCCTGTAGGATGTGTTTCAATGAGGGAGAAGGAGGGACAGAGAGAGGGAGCGAGGGAAAGCCTGGCCATATGGCTTCTTCCCTGACAGGACTGAGAAAGAGAGGACAGACAGTAAAGACACTGAAGGCTGGCAGGCAGGCAGCAGATCAGAGCCACAAAAGGACATTTTATCTTCCTCTCTCTGTCTCGCTCTCTCTTCCAAAACGTGCCTAAATGATGTAATCCTCACCAAGCCTCTATTCAGGCCAGAGGAAAGGCAATAGACGGTTTAAGAAAGGACCTTGTAAATGTAAGCTGTGTATACACAATGATAATTCTAGTGTAGGGTGGGATTGCTACATTATGTCCATCTCCTAAAAAAAGATTGTGTCGATACACTTCCTGGTGCCACTTTCTCCCCTAAGCCTGATCCCCTTCAGACTAGGTCATGTGAGAGGGAGAGGGGGAACAGAGAGAGAGAGAAGGGGAGCCAATGAGGCTGCTCATGCTCTGGGATCACCATCACCACACCCCAGCGCTGCCTGCCTGGGGCTTCGGGGGGAAGGATTTCATCTGTTTTATCTCCAGTCTTTTTTTAGGTTACAAAGAGCACGTCCCTTTTTTCCCCGCTGCAGCGAGACAAAGATCTTAATCGGCCCTGACCGTAATATTTCACAGTGGGACCATGCTTTTCTTCAATAGACAAAAAAAGGATCTGAAAGAAATGGTGTGGATGCCACGCTCCAGCAGGGTGTAAGATCACTGGGATGTTTCAGGGAGAGAGAGGGAGCGAGAGAGGATGGTGTGTAGGGCTCTGTGTCAGGGTGGAGGTCAAGAGCAGAAAATGGACACCGTGACAGACCTAAGAGAAGAGGATTCTGAGGGAGAAGGAGACACTACTCCACTTTTCCAAGCACTTTCCGCTACTACAGAACAGGAGAGACAGCAATCAGTAAAGAAAACACTTTACTTTTTCTTCTCCTTTGTGAGAGTGTGTGAGTCCACAGGGCTGAAATTATCAGTAAAACTTGTGGGATGTGAGTGTGGTTGGTCCTGGAGGGCCACAGTCCCTGCCTGTTGTAACACATCCAGCTACACAAAGTGTAAATAGCATAATCAGCATCTCATCACAGTGTAGGGAACGAGTGCTGAGGTAATGCT
>NC_088212.1:65869892-65972392 GCF_036934945.1 Oncorhynchus masou masou
CCAGTGGTGTATCATTCATCCAGGGTGTGTATGTGTGGAATAGGTTTTCAAAGCAGATACTGGGTTTGATTAACTGTTACAAGTGCATTGCGTGTTTATGATCAGAAAGCCGTGCAGACGAGGGAAGAGTGAGACGTAGTGACACATGTACAGCAGCAGAGTCAGAATCCCATCGGCTGTAATGACAGCTATCTGTAAATACTGTTGGGACGATGAATAAGGAAGTTGATTAAGGAAATGAAAATCTATTCTGCTGAGCTGAGGCTCAATGCGTTCCAGTCTGTTTCACGCTTTGGGATTTTTAAACCTTAATGGCTACCCAGTTAGTCACAGATCAGTGAAACAACGCTGGAATACAATGTTTATTTATCCATCTATTCCGTTCTTTTTACAACAGTTAACCCATCTCTCTGGAGGCGTGAGCCGAGAATTCTTTAATAGCCTCCAACGCCTGGCTTCACACACAAACACAGACTTAGCCTACTCCCTAAACACAAATGTAGCCTTTTTCTCTAATATCACTCTACCTTGTATAAAAGAGAGGTGCTACCAGTCCATGTTTGGAAAACAAAACTCAGGGAGTTGGTTTGAATAGATGTACCTGGCATTTATCAATTTGCCAGAATGAAAGCTAATGACTTTTCCCATCGACCCAGACATGTTTGCTGCCATTGATTTCCATCTAGCAATGTTTACAACAGAGCACTGTGAATGCATTTTGTATTCTACTACTGTGAGGACGTGGGATGTGGTTGTTGTAGTATAGGACCTGACATTACATGGTCAACAGCTCCAGGCAATAGAGCTCTCAAGTGGCAGTGAGACACATTTGTCTTCTAACTCACCTCACGCCTCACCATAAAATGACACTAGCCAGTAGGGTTGCACATTTTGGGGAGCATTCAGAGGTTGAAACTTTCCATTGGGAATGTATGGAAATATGTGGGAATTTATGAAAATATATGCAAATGACTATAAATACTATTTAAATGTAGATGTTTTTTTGCATTGAATACATTTACCATATCATATGGAGACAGAAACATACATCTTTTAACTTTAACTAATCATAAGTAGACATGATTGCAAATGATTAAATCCTTCCATAGAAATGTTAAAAAACAATTTAGTTACGAATTGAACTGTAATTAAATTAGTTGATTCTTTACATGGGATGATTTGACTGAACAACAAATGAAAGGGAATATTGAATGATCCCCAATGATCCATCGCATCTCCCAAAAACATTTTCAACGTAAACTCAACAAAAAAGAAACATCCTCTCACTGTCAACTGTGTTTATTATCATAAAACTTAACGTGTAAATATTTGTATGAACAACTCCAACAAATGAGACATAAACTGAACAAGTTCCACAGACATGTGACTAAAATAAATGGAATAATGTGTCCCTGAACAAAGGGGGGTCAAAATCAAAAGTAACAGTCAGTATCTGTTGTGGCCACCAGCTGCATTAAGTACTGCAGTGCATCTCCTCCTCATGGACTGCACCAGACTTGCCAGTTCTTGCTGTGAGATGTTATCCCACTCTTCCACCAAGGCACCTGCAAGTTCCCGGACATTTCTGGTGGGAATGGCCCTAGCCCTCACGCGCCGATCCAACGCTAATTCCTTTGAGGATAAACGCAAATCTGACCATCACCCATGGTGAATCAAGGACTTGTCAGTGAAGAGCACTTTTTGCCAGTCCTGTCTTTGCCAGTCTGGTCCAGCGATGGTGAGTTTGTGCCCATAGGTGACGTTGTTGCCGGTGATGTCTGGTGAGGACCTGTCGTACAACAGGCCTACAAGCCCTCAGTCCTGCCTTTCTCAGCCTATTGCGGACAGTCTGAACTCTGATGGAGGGATTGTCCATTCCTGGTGTAACTTGGGCAGTTGTTGTTGCCATCCTGTACCTGTCCCGCAGGTGTGATGTTCGGATGTACCTATCCTGTGCAGGTGTTGTTACACGTGGTCTGCCACTGCGGGGACGATCAGCTGTCCGTTCTGTCTCCCTGTAGCACTGTCTTAGGTGTCTCACAGTCTGGACATTGCAATTTATTGCCCTGGCCACATCTGCAGTCCTCATGCCATCTTTCAGCATGCCCAAGGCATGTTCATGCAGATGAGTAGGGACCCTGGGCATCTTTCTTTTGGTGTTTTTCCAGAGTCAGTAGAAAGAACTCTTTAGTGTCCTACATTTTCATAACTGTGACCTTAATTGCCTACCATCTGTCAGCTGTTAGTGTCTTAACAACCATTCCACAGGTGCATGTTCATGAATTGTTTATGGTTCATTGAACAAGCATGGGAAACAGTGAGGAAACCTTTTACAATGAAGATCTGTGAAGTTATTTGGATTTTTACGAATTATCTTTGTAAGACAGGGTCCTGAAAAAGGGACGTTTCTTTTTATGCTGAGTTTACATCTGTAAAATGATAGTCTAGAAACTTAAGCTTTGCTTGTTTTCCTCTCAGGCTTCCATGTCTTCTCCCTGGACCTCCTCAATGTCCACCTCTTGAATATCAGACTCTGAGGCCTCATCTTCACTGTCACTTTTCAACCTGGTTGAGGATGTCTCGTTGTCAGACTCAAAAAGACTCAAATTTGCCCAGATTGCCACCAATTTTTCAACCCTTGTATTGGTCGGGCTGTTGCGTGCTTTGGTGTGTGTGTGTTCCCAAACAAAGACCAGTTGCGCTCTGAGGTGGCTGATGTTGGTTGGATTTGGAGGATGATGGAGGCAACAGGGGAAAGAGCCTCAGATCCACAAAGTCCCTTCGGCCAGGTGGCTGATGAGATATGTTGGCACGACTGTCATATTACATCTCCATCCCAAAACCCTTGGTAGGAAGTGTACTTTGCCAGACTGCCAAGAACCTTGCCCTCATCCAGGCCAGGCAAGTATGGGCGTCAGGCAGAACTCTTCACACTTTTTGATGTATTTTAGACCTGCAGTTTCTTCTGCTTGGAGCAACAGTGAAGTGGGCAGGGCAGTACGGACTTCTTATCTTACAAGCAGAGTCTAAACATCAGACAGGATGGCATTGTCTCCCTCAATCTATGCAATGGCTACTGCTATAGGGAGTTTCATCCTGCTTACCACTCTCTCCCAAAATACATCATGCAGGAGGATCCTCTTGATGGGGCTGTCCACATGAGCAGACTGATATGGCAATTTCTTGGAGACTCCTTCCCCTCAAGGAGACTATCAAACATGATGACAACCACCCCAATGAGTGTTGCTGGGCAGCTTCAATGTGGTGCTCTTATTCTTCTCACTTTGCTTGGTGAGATAGATTGCTGCTATAACTTGATGATCCTTCACATACCTAACCATTTCCTTGTCTCTTTTGTAGAGTGCATCCATTGTTTTAAGTTGAGGAACAAATTCAATGCATGAGCAGCACAGCCAATGGGTGTGATGTGAGGGTAGGACTCCTCCACTTTAGACCAAGCAGCCTTCATTTTTCACAGCATTGTCTGTCACCAGCGCAAATACCTTCTGGTCCAAGGTCATTGATAACTGCTTTCAGCTCATCTGCAATATAGAGACCGGTGTGTCTGTTGTCCCTTGTGTCTGTGCTCTTGTAGAATACTGGTTGAAGAGGGGAGATAATGTAGTTAATTATTCCTTGCCACAAACACTCAACCACCCATCAGAGATGATTGCAATACAGTCTGCTTTCTCTGTGATTTGCTTGACCTTCACTTGAACTCTGTTGAACTCTGCATCCACCAAATGAGTAGATAAGCATGTCTGGTTTTTAGGGGTGTATGCTGGGCGAATAACATTCAGAAATCTTTTCTAATACACATTGCCTGTAAGCATCAGAGGTGAACCAGTTGCATACACAGCTCAAGCAAAACATTCATCAGCATTTCTCTGACTATGTTCTTCCATTGAATCAAAAAAACTTCTGATTCCAGGAGGACCATGAGCTGTTGCTATCGATAAGGTGTCTGATTCATCATTTTCACTTTGAATGGAAGTAGAGGGACTTTTATCAGAGGTTGCGTGTTGTGAGTGCTGAGGGAACTTTATGCACTTGGTCAGATGATTCTGCATCTTTGTTACATTCTTCACATATGATTTGGCACAGTATTCGCAAATGTACACAGCTTTTCCCTCTACATTAGCTGCAGTGAAATGTATCCACACATCAGATAGTGCCTGTGGCATTTTCCTGTAAAGATATGAAAAGAAATGAGTAAAAAACAACAAATACAATTCCATGTACAGATAAATAGTTCAGCAGTTAGATTAAACAACTCCTTTGTAAGATAAATGTTTTCAAATGAAACATGTATGGGAACAGGTGAATTAACACTCCTCAGTTGGCAGGCTCAAGCAAGCTAAAACCCACATGGTAGCAAAAACTAACTAGCAGAAATTGTTAAGTTAGAAATTATTTAAAGACAATTTGCTGTAGGCTACTATTTACTAGTTTACAAAAAAATCATGTATGTCATATAAAATATATTCACCTCACCCAGTATTGGAATCAAAACTTACCAGAAAGCATATAGTCCTTGGCTCAGACAGTGTAGTAGTGTGGGCTCAATAGCATCTCATTAGTGTGCAAGATCTTGAGAATCAGTTGTACATATGATGGAAAAAATATGCCACAAGACCTAGAATTGCCTTATGTGTATCCCACAAAAAAAAAGGTTCACTGTTATAAGCTAACTTTTTTTGATGAATTTAAGCAAAATTCCTCAAATTCCAGGGCTTGACTTCCCATGGAAAAATTCCGGAAATTTACAGAAAAGTTTCCGACCCTTTGCAACCCTACTAGCCAGTCTGCAGGGCCGTCTTCTGGCTCCCCTTTCCTCTCCACACACTCTCTCACTTTCACATTTTCAGGAGAGAGGAGTGCAAGCAAGGCTGACAACAAACATCACCATCCTCCATGTACACTCCACAGGCTTCATTTGAAGTAGTATCACTTGACCCCTATATCCATTGGAAAAAATAATTCAAAATGGTGGCACCTCGTTTCGGAGGGATAATGTTACACAGTGATGAAGAGTGATTTTGTCAAAGTGCAGACTGAATATACGGAGGGTAAATAAGATGTAGATTATTAGCCTGTCTCCTCTCCCTCTCCTTTCCTCTGGGATGGTTGGCTGGTGACACAGACAGTCTTAGTGGCAGGCAGCGTGTCACCGACGCCGTGTTAGTGGTGTGTGGAGATAAACTGAATATTGCATTCGGTTTGAAGTGTTACAAATCTTTTGTAATAATATAATAAAAGATGTATTATTCATCGTGTCTGCGATGATGTGGGAATGAAACATGTATATAGTGTGTGTGCTCTTTCAAAGCCCTGATATCTTCTGATGGTTGACAGGGATGTGGCATCTCGTCTCTGGTGTCTTTGAGGTGTGTGTGTGTGTGTGTGTGTGTGTGTGTGTGTGTGTGTGTGTGTGTGTGTGTGTGTGTGTGTGTGTGTGTGTGTGTGTGTGTGTGTGTGTGTGTGTGTCACAGGAGGTTGGGAGGGACCTTAATTGGGGAGAAAGGGCTCGTGGTAATGACTGGAGTGGAATCAGTGGAATGGTATTAAATACATCAAACACATAGTTTCCAGGTGTTTGATGCCATTCCACCTGCTCCGTTCCAGCCATTATTATGAGCCGTTCTCCACTCAGCAGCCTCCTGTGGTGTGTGTGAGGAGGTTTTAACATGTGTGGGGGGGTTATCGTGTGTGAGGGGGGGGGGTTAGCGTGTATGTGTGGAGGGGAGAGGGGTCGGCCTTGGTGTCTTTGAACAAACAGGAGACGCAGTAATGTAGTTCAGTCGGAACGAGTCTCTGTCTCCCCCAGGAAAAGAGCTGCAGTGTTTGGAAAGGCGTGAGGGATGAGGGGATCAAGGAAGGGAAGGCGGGTGTAAATAAGCATGCTGTCTTCAGTCTAAATGAGAAGTCATTTGGTACCCAGGTGTGACCGACAAAATGTTTGGTGATGCGTTTGTTCCACTTCCCTCTAAATACTTTTATTGGGAGAGGAAGGGAGGAAGAGACTGCCAGCAGAGTCATTTCCCTGCCCCCTCGCTGCAGGGGGCCGGGGGGACCGGGGATATAATTGCAGACCTTCAAAATACCCATTCTGTCTTGGCACATGCAATGTGCTGACTGGGGAGGGGTTGTCATGGGGAGGGGTTGTCATTATAAGGATCGGTGTCCCACTAGAGGGACAACTTCCGGTGAAACTGGATGGCGCGCAATTCAAATAAATAATCATAAATATTATCGATTTTAAACTTAAGGAAAATATGAATGTCTTATATCAGCTGAAAGCTTAAAATCTTGTTAATCTAACTGCACTGTGCGATTTACAGTAGCTATTACAGAGAAAACATGCAATGCGATTGTTTGAGGAGGGCGCCCACATCAAAAAAACATTCCATCGGCACAGGTTTCATACATTCACATATAACGATTAAATATTCACTTACTTTTTGAAAATCTTCTGATGACTTCTCTTCCAAAGGGTCCCAGCTGTAACATTTAGTGTCGTTTTATTAGATAAAATCCTTCTTTATATCTCAAAAAGTCCATTTAATTGGCGCCATCAATTTGAGTAATCCACTCATTCAACTTGCAGAGAAAGGAATCCAGAAATCTACCCCTAAACTTTGTTTCAACAAGTCAAAATATGTTTCTATTTACTCCTCAGATTCCCTAAAATGTAATCAAAGTATATTTATTTCAGAAAGAAGTATGTTCAAAAGGAAACCGATTTTAGCAGGTGCGTAATGTCTTCATTGCAAGCGCAAACAAATTTCCAAGACTGTGTCCTTCTACTAAAACTGATATTTCTTATTCATTTTTGAAGTTTCAAGGCTGAAACCTTGAACATAGACTGCCGACACCATGTGGAAGCCATAGGAATTGCATCCAGGGAGCAAATTTACAATATAATCTTTCTCTTGCATTTGTAAGAGGACGGTCTCTCCAAAAAATTATTTCCTGTTGGAAATCCGGTTCTTTGGAATTTCTCCTACCATATATATATATTGTGTTATATTCTCCTACATTATTTCTGAACATTTCTACAAACTTTAAAGTGTTTTCTTTCCAATGGTACCAATTTTATGCATATCCTGGCTTCAGGACCTGAGTAACAGGCAAACTTTGGGCACATCATTCAGTGCAGAAAAAAGGGGCCTATCCCTATGAAGTTTTAAAACAAAATGCTTTGTAACACTAAAACTAGTGTCAACTGAGCTGTCACCACCTTAAAGGGGAGACAACCTGAACTTTGCTGGAGTATTGAAACACATGTTTGCGAGGGTATTGGGACAGATTTAAAGTGTACAAAAACATTCATCCTGAGTTGTTCTGAAACATGACATGGTTTGTTGTAACACCACTTAATCAAGAGTTTGCATCACCTTGCCAGAGACTGGGAGCACTAACCCGGAAAAGGTTGAAAACACGATTATGGTGTTTCGAGTCCTGTTTAGTGCAGAACTAGATCTCTTCTTCTAGAGTTTCCAAATTATGTAAATTGAAGTCTCTCCTCTTATTGTATATTCACTGCTCTTATGTGGTGTGCTGATAAACTCCTCATTGGTAATTCCAAAAGGTCAAATGTACAGTACTATAAACAATAACATGACAAAATATTGTTTTGTGAAAATAAATGAATACGTTTGTGCAGGATTATAATTCATGAGTACTAAGTTACCTTTTCAAGACATAATTAACCCTTCAAATGCTTTATCTTTTATATGCAAATTATTAGATGACAAAACATTAATGGGGATTTCACCTTTTTATATTGATGAAGCTATTTATCATGTTATTTTTCAAAATCAACAGAAATGTGTCATATTTCACATTCATGGAAGAAAATACAGGCAATGACTGCTAATGTTAGAAGTAGCACAGATATGAAACTTCACCCCAGGGTTCAATGTGATCCACCAGTCATTCAATATGCTATAGTCCTGACCTGAGTCATTATATTCAGATGATGGTACATGGCATGGAAGGTTGTTCAGATGAATTGAATCACAGTACAGATGATATGATTGACAGTTGACAGTTCAGTTGGCATTATGCTGTGATCCAGGTTTTGATTGGCTTTGGTTAGGATTGGCCAGCCAGTGAGTAACGTAGTGTGTACAGTATGTATGTTTTTCTGCAGGGACACAGAGAAATAGTACTTAATAACAAGCAATAATGACAGTACATTAATGCATAATTAGGTTATCAAAGGCTATAATATTAACAAATTGCAATGTTAAACATATCAATACTAATTTGCAAAAAGCATATACGAGATTAAGCTATGCAACTATAGCTTCAAGATAATAATATGAATGTCAAAAGTGGGATGCAATAACATGTGGTGTGGTAGGCCAAAGCTAGAGCAGGCTAACATGGTGTCTATTTAGTGTAGCATTTAGCATGTGGGATGCAATAACATGTGGTGTGGTAGGCCAAAGCTAGAGCAGGCTAACATGGTGTCTATTTAGTGTAGCATTTAGCATGTGGGGTATACATCACGGCTCAAAGCTAGTAGGCAAACAAGCCAGCAGAATTAACTAAAAACAGGTCGTAATTTGCATAAAAGTGCAAGAAAGGTGCGAACAATGGTGTGTCAATTAACTACAGTAAATGTAGTGTCAAGAAAACTGATCAATGAATCAACATGGCTGTTTGACTTGGACTATTAGCATTAGTGTTTGAAAATGCTGCACAAATGCAAATCCATTGAGTGAAAACCTTCTACTTCCGTCTGTACACACTTTTTCATTGACACATACTTTCTTGGATTGTTTTGGAACGTTTTATTCTGAGCGTTTGGTGTGCTCTCACCTGTCTGAGTTCGTGAAGCACCCAAATGCAGGGGAGGCGCCCGCAAACATCCCATTTTTAATACTTGACCATATAGTTTGCGAGGGCCCATCAGCCACCAATACCATTTTCACCTCCATGCCTCAGACTAGGGGAATTCTTAACAGTACAGCAGCCCAATGTTTGAAGTTCACATGTTGCATTTAATCTAAACACTTGTCTTCTGATATGGAGGTATGAAAACATGCTCCCTAGGCCCTATTCAGACTTGAGATAAGTTGATTTAACATGGACTGAATTGTTTAAAAAAAACTTTAGTCAAAAAACATGCTTGAGAGTTAAGTCTACATGTCTCAAATATGAATGGGGCCCCATGTGGTCAGTGTAACAAGGGTGGTTCAGCACACTAGTTTTGTCTTAAAGACAGGCTGAGTGAACTAAGGCAGTGTTTTAACAAGCAGGAGACCAGGGTTCACATGAGGAGGTGGATGAAGGCCCACTATATGCATGTTACCTCTGCTATAACTTACACAGCCCCTAAACATTTGGATTGTAACGTTATTTTAAAAATACCTGGTAATTGTAGCCAATAATTAATGCAAAAGTCTACCCTAGGAAAATTATTCAATTTCCAGTTTCTTCTTTAAAATTTTAATCAAAATATTGACAGAAAACGCTATATCAATATTTATGCTATAAATCATTAGCACATGTTTATTATTTTATTATATTATGCACAGCCTGACATTATCTTGGTGTTTTGATACTTCCTTTTACATGCACGGAAACATTCAGATTGTTTCAGAGGACTTCCATTCTCTTTCGAAATACATTCAGTGTATCATATCACATTGAGTACATTGAGTTTACATTCAAACACCCTCCAAACACCAGATCTCAGCTAAGTTGCACTACTTTTCATGGTTTTACTACATAATGATGTTTTTTTGACTCTTTCTATTTTAACAGTGTAGCTATATGCACAGAACAGAACAAATATGTCCAGTTGTTTCATTACAAGACTTCTATGCTAGTAGGAAACCTCATCATCATATATTGTTGATGGCGTGTAAAATACGCCACATGTTTTGGAGCACATTCTATTTTATGTTGGTTATTTTCAAGTTTTTTTTTTAAGGCCCCAGGGATCTGTGGGAATGAGTAATAGACTGAGTAATGGCTTCATCCTAGCCCAACTACATTTGTTTTTCTTCTGTCTCGTGAAAACAAAAACTCTGTCAAAAAAAATGATAAATAGCCGCTTCCCAATTACTCTGGCATCACCATATTCAGGAATTGATGTTTACATTATCAAGATGTACTGCTAGCCGACTGCATGATAATGCATTGCCACAGAAACAAATGGCATTTACATTTCCTCTGGGTGGTAGAGAGGTAGCTAGGAATATGCAGGTCCTCATTTATTTACCCCCTGCCCTCCCTCACACACACACATACTCCTATCTGTAGTCATGGGAGGCCCTGACCTAGAACCTCCCTGTCAGACCATTAACAGGCACACACACACACACACACACACACACACACACACACACACACACACAGTGGCCCCCCAAGCATGAACAGAGACCCCCCTGCTGCACCAAAGCTAGGCCAGGGAAAATAGTGGAACATGGGCATTAATCTTATAATGATGCCCCGGCTGTTTGTTGCGATGGAGGAATTGAATAATTGCTGAGCACTCTCTGGGTCTGTAAGGTTTTGGATGGGAGCCGGGTCCCCGGCCCGGTGCTGGACCGGTAGCAGAACAGAGTACGTAGGGTACAGAGGCTCCGGTACAGATATGTTCAGGCCATGCAGCCAGAGCATGTTGAACATGGAGAGCCAGCCGTGCCCAACTTTACAGAAGCACCCGGAGCCAACGTTCTCTCCTAAGCACACACAGACCTGCAATTGCCAATCACAGCAGCCTCGGGCTCTGCCACTGCCTCACATGCATAAATTAGCATGTATTTGCATAATAATCCACTCATTTAGCAGGCCCACTTTACGCTCCCTCTGAATGGCATTTTCCTTCCTCCCCCCTTCCCTCCTCCTACCTCCCTCACTTTTTTTCTGCAGATCTTTTCCACATTCTGATAAGAACTAGAGAATAGTGCCTTTAACCCTCTCTGTGCCAAGGGCACTTCATGTGAAGTGTGTTTGAGTGTGTGTGTTTATGTGTGTATATGCATGTGCATGTGTAATTGCCGTATTTACTTATTTACAGATTAAACACCTTAAAGACTAGAATTTGCTCACAGTCATGCAAAGCTTCAAAACCCACAGAGTTCAATGTCCCGTACGTACAACACAGCTTCATTCATTACCCCATGCAGCAAACACCAACATTATCCTCCTACTGTAGTACGTACCGCCTATCCATTGTACGCACTAACAGTCAACTATTCAACTATTGGTCTGTGCTGTAGAGAGGGTGTGATGTTAGGGCTGGAGAATGAGCTGCTATGAGTGTTTCATTGTGAATCATCAATCAGGACATGGCACTGCGCCTGCATGCAGTATGTATCAGACCTAAATAAATCAAGAAGAAAGGTCCGACCCCGTGCTCTGAGCATGGGTTGGGGGAACCAGTAATTGGCTAGCCGCTTGTCTTCAGAGTCTGCTTGAAGCAGAACATACCCGCCTAATGAAGCTTTCTAAGACTTTGTTGCTCTTTTCTTCTCTTTACTTATTTTGTGCATGTTACAACAATCCTGGTCTGATAAATTATTGAAGGTACTCTTTGGTCCTTAAAGCAGGCTGTGTTTTCTGATGAGTTCCTGGCTGGCAGGAAGCAGGCAGCTCTGCTCCACAGGTGAATGGATTCAGGCTAGTTACACAGAGATACTAGAGGTATTCCAGAAGGTGAGTGGGCACTGTAAGCTAGAGAGAGGATAAATTAATTAGCATAACGGGAAATGACTGTAGGGAGGAGAAATGAATTAGCATAACAGGGAATTACTATAGGGAGGAGGGGCTTAGAGCTCAGCCATCTGACAGGCTAAAGAAGTATTTGCATCTTCATCGGCCGTGTGTGTGTGTGTGTGTGTGTGTGTGTGTGTGTGTGTGTGTGCGTGCATGTGTACAATATTAGAACCCAAGTATGACACTCAGTGTGTGTGTGTGTGTTTGTGTGTGTCTCAAACCCCAGGGAACACTTCCCAGTGAGCAGCTCCCCTGCCGGTCTGGACACTTGGCACCCTGTCACCAAGGCCCCATTCTCCAACCTGGGTGTTCCAGCCACACATCACACATTACCCACAACACACACAAACATACAAACACACACACACAGGCCTTTGCTGTCCTACCTCATCCCAATTTACTTTCAGACTTTTATTAGAGCGCTCCAGTGTGTTAACAACAAGCTATTTAAACTCCCTGTCTCCCCCAGCTATACTGGCTAGCGCTAGCCCGCGCGTCTGCTAATGACAGCCGTGTGAAGACGCAGGCAGGTGGTCGGACAGAAATACAGGACAACAAGCCCAGAGGAGATACACACCAGGCTGGCTCATTACCTGCTCACAAAGGGTTAATATTCACAAAAAGGACTGTAGCGTCCCATTTCCCTAAGACCCTGGCTGACTGGCTGGCTGGCTGACTGGCTGGCTGGCTGTTTGTTGTGTGACTTAATGATGTCGGCAGAGGGCCGTGGTTGTTGATTAGCCTAAATGGAAGACTAATACAAGTGTATGAATGTAATTAATGACAGAGGGGGTCTAATGAAGCAGAGAGGGGGGAGGAGGCGCAGGGGGAGCCATGGCGACGGTACGGTGGTGGCTGTCACCCTGTCAGAGTGCCATCTAGCTACCCTCAGAGGTCTAGGATAGGCAGAGCAGCACAGAGCACCTCATCAGGCACCCAGACACTACATCTCACCACAACACAGCTCCCATCCAGGCCTCTGCTATGTGGCCAGCCCTAATTAACTGTCACAGCATGTGGACCCAGACACCACTGCACTCTGACAGCCACGGTCCACCCAGACATGTATCTAGACACTGACCACTCACTGATCACTCGGCATACCCTGTGTGTGTGCATGAGAGAGAGAGAGAGAGAGAGAGAGAGAGAGAGAGAGAGAGAGAGAGAGAGAGAGAGAGAGAGAGAGAGAAATGGAAGTTTCAGCCAGAGAGAGAGAGAGTGAGAGGCAATGACGCAGTTCTGATTTATAGCATTTGGAATCCTGGTGTTGAGCTGTGTGTGTTGGTTTGGGTCAGACTACGAGCTGTGTGTGTTGGTTTGGGTCAGACTACATACACTTAGCAGACACTAACCCTCTTTATTGTCATTGGGGGAAAGCAGGCAGGCATGCAGGTGCAGTGTGAGAGGTTTAATTAAAGTCCAGATAAGTTAGCACCACTCTCAGAGTCTCTCAGCCTGGCCTTTCCGTCAGACTGTTAGTCTGCCTATACCCCAGGCTACCTCTACTGTGCCGTACACTACATAATTCTCTCTCTCTCTCACTCTCTCTCTCTCTCTCTCTCTCTCTCTCTCTCTCTGTCTCTCTCTCTGTCTCTGTCTCTCTCTCTGTCTCTGTCTCTCTCTCTCTGTCTCTCCCTGCCTATACCCCAGGCTACCTCTACTGTGCCGTACACTACATAATTCTCTCTCTCTCTCTCTCTCTCTCTCTCTCTCTCTCTCTCTCTCTCTCTCTCTCTCTCTCTCTCTCTCTCTCTCTCTCTCTCTCTCTCTCTCTCTCTCTCTCTCTCTCTCTCTCTCTCTCTCTCTCTCTCTCTCTCTCTCTCTCTGCCTATACCTCAGGCTACCTCTACTGTGCCGTACATTACATAATTCTCTCTCTCTCAATTCAACTCAACTCAATTCAAGGGCTTTGTTGGTATGGGAAAAATATGTTAACATTGCCAAAGCAAGTGAAGTAGATAATGAACAAAAGTGAAATGAACAGATAACATGACACTCACAGAGGTTCCAAAAGAATAAAGACATTTCAAATGTCATATTATGCATAAATACAGTGTTGTAACGATGTGCAACTAGTGAAAGTACAAAAGGGAAAATAAAGAAACATAAATATGGGTTGTATTTACAATGTAGCGACAGGTCACAAATCTTGCTGCTGTGATGGCACACTGTAGTAGTTGGGTTTGTTTTCAAATTCTTTGATAATTGGTGTAATCTGAAGTAAATATGTGTCTATAATATTGTCATACATTTGGCAGGAGGTTAGGAAGTGCAGCTCAGTTTTCACCTCATTCTCGTGAGAGCCAGGTCTGCATACGGCGGCCTTTCTCAATATCAAGGCTCTGCTCACTGAGTCTGTACATAGTCAAAGCTTTCCTTAAGTTTGGGTCAGTCACAGTATTCTGCCACTGTGTATTCTCTGTTTAGGGCCAAGTAGCATTCTAGTTTGCTCTGTTTTTTTGTTAATTCTTTCAAGTAGTTATCTTTTTGTTTTGTCATTATTTGGTTGGGTCAAATCTGCACGCAGAGTCTCAATTTGGTGTTTGTCACATTTTGTGGAATTCTTGGATGGTGAGCGGACCCCAGACCTTACAATCATAAAGGGCAATGGGTGCTATAACTGATTCAAGTATTTTTAGCCAGATCCTAATTGGTATGTCGAATTTGATGTTCCATTTGATGGCATAGAAGTCCATTCTTGCCTTGTCTCTCAGCTCGTTCACAGCTTTGTGGATGTTACCTGTGGCGCTGATGTTTAGGCCGAGGTATGTATAGTTTTTTGTTTACTCAAGGGCAGTGGTTCCCAAACCTTTTATAGTCCCGTAACCCTTCAAACATTCAACCTCCAGCTGCGTACCCTCTCTAGCACCAGGGTCAGCGCACTCTCAAATGTTGTTTTTTGTCATCATTGTAAGCCTGCCACACCCACCCACTATACGATACATTTATTAAACATAAGAATGAGTGTGGGTTTTTGCCACAACCCGGCTCGTGGGAAGTGACAAAGAGCTCTTTTAGGACCAGGGCAATAAATAATAATTTTGCTCTTTATTTAACCATCTTGTGTATAAAACCTTATTTGTTCATTGAAAATTGTGAATAACTCTCCATGGGTTAATGAGAAGCTTGGAAGGATGCACACAACTCTGCAATGTTGGGTTGTATTGGAGAGAGTCTCAGTCTTAAATCATTTTCCACACACAGTCTGTTCATGTATTTAGTTTTCATGCTAGTGAGTGCCTCCTGATACCGGCGCCTCTCACATAGGTACGTGGTTGCAAAGGGCATCAGTGTCTTAACAGCGCGATATGGCAAGGCAGGATACTCTGAGAGCAGCCCAATCCAGAAATGTGGCAGTGGCTTCTGATTAAATACAATTTTCACAGAACTGCTTGATGTAATTTTGATGAGGCTCTCTTGTTCAGATATCGGTAAGTGGACTGGAGGCAGGGCATGAAAGGGTTAACCTCTCTGGGATATGTGGGACGCTAGCGTCCCACCTGGCCAAAAGCCAGGGGAAATGCAGAGAGCCAAATTCAAATAGATTACTATAATTATCAAACTTTCATTAAATCACACATGCAAGATAGCAAATTAAAGCTATACTTGTTGTGAATCCAGCCAACATGTCAGATTTCAAAAAGCCTTTCCCGTGAAATAAACGATGCTATTATCTGAGGAAAGCACCTCCGTAAACAAAGAGAGAAAAGCATATTTCAACCCTGCAGGCGCAACACAAATCGCAAAAATAAAAATATAATTCATGCCTTACCTTTAACGAGCTTCTTTTGTTGGCACTCCAATATGTCCCATAAACTTCACAAATGGTCCTTTTGTTTGATTCCATCGATATATATCCAAAATGTCCATTTATTTAGCGCGCTTGATCTGGAAAACACTGGTTCCAACTTGCGCAACGTGACTACAAAATATCTCAAAATGTAACGACGTTCTTCGTTTGTCGAAAGAGAGTCGGACCGAAATGCAGCGTGTTGGTTACTCATATTTTTAATGAAACAAATGACGATACATGAAATAACTTAAAAATACAAAAAACAACAAACGGAACGTGAAAAACCTATACAGCCTGTCTGGTGAACACTAACACAGAGACAGGAACAATCACCCACGAAATACAAAGTGAAACCCAGGCTACCTAAATACGGTTCCCAATCAGAGACAATGAGAATCACCTGACTCTGATTGAGAACCGCCTCATGCAGCCAAGCCTATGCAACACCCCTACTCAGCCGCAATCCCAATAACTACAAAACCCCAATACGACAATACAATAAACCCATGTCACACCCTGGCCTGAACAAATATATAACGAAAACACAAAATACAATGACCAAGGCGTGACAGAACCCCCCTAAGGTGCGGACTCCCGGACGCACCTCAAAACCATAGGGAGGTTCCGGGTGGGTGTCTGTCCATGGTGGCGGTTCCGGCTCGGGACGTGGACCCCACTCCATTAATGTCATAGTTTCTTCCCTACGCGTCCTGGGATAATCCACCCTCGCTGCCGACCATGGCCTAGTAGTCCTCACCCAGAACCCCACTGGACTGAGGGGCAGGTCGGGACAGAGGGGCAGCTCGGGACAGAAGGGCAGCTCGGGACAGAGGGGCAGCTCGGGACAGAGGGGCAGCTCGGGACAGAGGGGCAGCTCGGGACAAAGGGGCAGCTCGGGACAGAGGAAGCCCAGCACTGAGAGGAAGCCCAGCACTGAGAGGAAGCCAAGCCAGGCAGTTGAATCCGGCAGATCCCGGCTGACTGGCAATTCCGGCAGATCCCGGCTGACTGGCGGATCTGGAAGAGTCTGGTTGACTAGCGGATCTGGAAGAGCTGGTTGACTAGCGGATCTGGAAGAGTCTGGTTGACTAGCGGATCTGGAAGAGTCTGGTTGACTAGCAGATCTGGAAGAGTCTGGTTGACTAGCAGATCTGGAAGAGTCTGGTTGACTGGCAGATCTGGAAGAGTCTGGCTGACTGGCGGATCCTGGCAGACTGACGGCTCTGGCTGCTTCATGCAGATTGACAGCTCTGGCGGCTTCTTGCAGACTGACAGCTCTGGCTGCTCCTTACAGACTAACAGCTCTGGCAGCTCGTTGCAGACTGGAAGCTCCTTGCAGACTGGCAGCTCATTGCAGACTGGCAGCTCCTTGCAGACTGGCAGCTCCATGCAGACTGGCAGCTCCATGCAGACTGGCAGCTCTGGCTGCTCCAAGCAGACTGACAGCTCTGGCTGCTCCATGCAGACTGGCAGCTCTAGCTGCTCCATACAGACTAACAGCTCTGGCAGCTCCTTGCAGACTGGCAGCTCCTTGCAGACTGGCAGCTCCTTGCAGACTGGCAGCTCCTTGCAGACTGGCAGCTCCATGCAGACTGGCAGCTCTGGCTGCTCCATGCAGACTGGCAGCTCTGGCTGCTCCATGCAGACTGGCAGCTCTGGCTGCTCCATGCAGACTGACAGCTCTGGATGCTCCATGCAGACTGGCAGCTCTGGCTGCTCCATGCAGACTGGCAGCTCTGGCTGCTCCATGCAGACTGGCATCTCTGGCTGCTCCATGCAGACTGGCAGCTCTGGCTGCTCCATGCAGACTGGCAGCTCTGGCTGCTCCATGCAGACTGGCAGCTCTGGCTGCGCTAAACGGGCAGGAGACTCCGGCAACGCTGTAGAGGCGGAAGGCTCTGGCAGCACTGAACAGGCGGGAGGCTCCGGCAGCGCAGGAGAGGAAGGCTCCGGCAGCGCTAACAGGCGGGAGACTCCAGCAGCGCTCTAGAGGAGGAAGGCTTCGACAGCGCTGAACAGGCAGGAGGCTCCGGCAGCGCAGGAGAGGCGAGGCGCACTGTAGGCCTGATGCGTGGTGCTGGCACTGGTGGTACTGGGCCGAGGACACGCATAGGAAGCCTGGTGCGGGGAGCTGCCACCGGAGGGCTGGTGTGTGGAAGTGGCACAGGATGGGCTAGACTGTGAAGGCGCACTGGAGATCTTGAGAGCAGTGTTGGCACAGGACGTGCAAGGCTAGGGATGTGCACAGGAGGCCTGGTGCGTGAGGCTGGCACCAACTTCACCAGCCGACTAACACGCACCTCAGGACGAGTATGGAGCGCTGACCCAGGTGCCATTAAATCCCTGACACGTTCTGTCGGGCGAATTCCATGCAAAAAGCACCAACACAGCAACTCCCTCATTTCTCTCTCCTCCAATTTCCCCATTAACTCCTTCACAGTCTCTGCTTCGCTCACCTCCAACACCGGTTCTGGTCTCCTCCTTGGCTCCTCACGATAAACAGGGAGAGTGAGCTCAGGTCTGACTCCTGACTCTGCCACACTCTCCCTGAGCCCCCTCCCCCAAGAAATGTTTGGGGCTGACTCTCGGGCTTCCATCCGCGTCGCCGCGCTGCCTCCTGATACCGGCGCCTCTCAGCTCTTGCCGCCTCCAGTTCTTCTTTGGGGCGGCGATATTCTCCAGGCTGATTCCAGGGTCCTTCTCCGAACAAACTCTCCTCCCAATTCCAGAAGTCCTGTGATCGCTGTTGCTGCCTTTGTTGCTTCTCCTGTGGCTCCTGCCCGTTGACACGCTGCTCGGTCCGTGTGTGGTGGGTGATTCTGTAACGACGTTCTTCGTTTGTCGAAAGAGAGTCGGACCGAAATGCAGCGTGTTGGTTACTCATATTTTTAATGAAACAAATGACGATACATGAAATAACTTATAAATACAAAAAACAACAAACGGAACGTGAAAAACCTATACAGCCTGTCTGGTGAACACTAACACAGGGACAGGAACAATCACCCACGAAATACAAAGTGAAACCCAGGCTACCTAAATACGGTTCCCAATCAGAGACAACGAGAATCACCTGACTCTGATTGAGAACCGCCTCAGGCAGCCAAGCCTATGCAACACCCCTACTAAGCCGCAATCCCAATAACTACAAAACCCCAATACGACAATACAATAAACCCATGTCACACCCTGGCCTGAACAAATATATAACGAAAACACAAAATACAATGACCAAGGCGCGACACAAAAGTTACCTGTAAACTTTGCCAAAACATTTCAAACTACTTTTGTAATACAACTTTAGGTATTTTTTTACGTAAATAATTGATAAAATTGAAGACGGGATGATCTGTGTTCAATACAGGAGGAAAACAAACTGTAGCATGCTTTCTGGTCACGCGCCTCTATCTAACAGTACACTTGAAGTTACCCTCGTTCAAGATGGCCGTACTTCTTCATTACACAAAGGAAAAACCTCAACCAATTTCTAAAGACTATTGACATCCAGTGGAAGTGATAGGCACTGCAAGAAGGTCCCTTAAAAATCTGGATTCCCAATGAAAAGAGAGTGACCTCAGAAAAAAAAGTGAATACTTTTGCAAGACACTGCATGGGGGAGGGAATGCTGCCACCTCCAGGCAGGTGTTTGTCCCCCTGTGTGCTGAGGGTGTCAGGTTCTTGTCCGGTTCTGGGATTTAATCCTGGAAATGATTGATTTCCCCCTCTCTGTCCCCTGAGGAACTTTTTGTACGTAAATACACACTCCCTATATCAGTGGACCCCTGCACCCCTCTTGTCGCCCCATCAAAATGCTAATACGTTATGCTAAGCTAGTTTCCCTCAAACTTCTTATGTGTATACCGTCTCTGTTGCTTTGTGTACACAGTGAATGGTATGTGATATGGTCTCATTGGTTCATAACCTCATGTGGTCTCTAACAGTTATGATATCAAGATTCCTCCTACATAGCCACATACAGTACACACTCTTATTTAATCCAATAAAGTATATATTATGGCTTTGATATTCATGCAGCATTAAGCAATGCATTACGGCGTGTATATCTGTAAAACGCAGAGGATTTATAAAGTCTTCAATAAATGATGTGGTATGATAGATGCTAATAACCTTGTTTTTGTTGTCTAGGAGGGTGTTTTATTTGAGAGACGAAAAAAATGATCAAATGATGCTCTCTTTCTGTGAAGCTAATGCTTCAGACGTGTTGTGTATGGTCATAACAACAGGTAGCAGACATAAGCTTGAAATACTATTCTGCATCTTTGCATTTGCCACCGCCTCTGATATGAATAACGCTAATGAATGAATACATTTAGAGCTTGTCTACTATTTTGCAGACAACACCTTTTTACTACCAACCAGCTTTTGCAAAGAAAAAACATTAAAAATATGTGGCATTCAGTGTACAAACTAATAAAACGTGCTGGAACACTTCTCAGCAGAATTGTAAATTGATGTATTGTGCATTTAAAATGTTATGTTTTGCCATGTAGTCTCTATATATCACTGGTAATGTTCCCATGAGCAGCTCCTATTTGAGCCTATTTGGCAGATGGATCCAACAGTCCACCCAGATATTGTCCCTGTGACAGAGAACAGTCTAATGACAGCCTCATTGATGATGATGAGTTCTATTCCATTGCGCTGAGATCCAGTCCAATTTCAAAAGCAAATTCAGCTATTTGTCTTCCAAATAATTGTGGCACTTTATCAATCCTCCCAGTCTTTTATTTATCACTTCGATTGATGTGATCATTTTCACAAACTGCCTCTGCACTAACAGCTCCAACAGCCAAGGTACTCTCAGCAAGTGTGTGTGTGTGTGGGGGGGTGGATATGTGACGGTGTGTTTGTGTGTAAACACAATATGTAAAATGTTGGTCCCATGTTTCATGAGCTGAAATAAAAGATCCCATGCCCACAAAAAGCTTATTTCTCTCAAATTCTGTGCAGAAATTTGTTTACATCCTGGTTTCAACTGTACCGGGCAGATGGCAGATGGCAGACAGCGTGTATGGTGACGTGAGGGCGAGCTGTTTGCTTCCCCTTGGTGGCCTTGGGGTTATGAATGCACAGAGATCCTGAGGCCCATTGTCGCGCCATTTAACCACCGCCATCACCTCATGTTTCAGTATGATAATGCACGGCCCCGTGTCGCAAGGTTCTGTACACAATTTCTGGAAGCTGAAAATGTCCCAGTTCTTCCATGGCCTGCATAATCACCAGACATGTCACCCATTGAGCATGTTTGGGATGCTCTGTACAACAGAGTTTTCCAGTTCCAACAATATCCAGCAACTTCGCACAGCCATTGAAGAGGAGTGGGACAACATTCCACAAGCCACAATCAAAGCCTGATCAACTCTATGCCAAGAATAGTGTTGCACTGCATGAAGCAAATTGTGGTCACATCAGATACTGACTGGTTTTCTGATCCACGCCCCTACCGTATTTTAAGGTATCTGTAACCAACAGATGCGTATCTGTATTCCCAGTCATGTGAAATCCATATTTTAGTGCCTGATGAATTTATTTCAATTGACTGATTTCCTTATATGAATTAAAACTGTTGCATGTTGCGTTTTTATTATTTTATCTAGTGTATTTCTCAATATGTATGTGTACTTGAAGAGGCGTATTTGTGATGAGAATAGTGGTGGTTTTTAATGCCTAAAAATATATATTTTCTGTGTTTGTGAGTGTGTGCGTTTGTGTGTGCATGCGTGTGTGCGCATGTGTTTCCTGTTTGCGTGTGCGCATGTGTTTGATCAGTGGTGTAGTGTTACTTGTCTAATACTGCATCTATGACTAGTGTATGTGGAGGCATGGTGGGACTGGATGGAAAGTCTCCTGGTATGATGGGAAGAGGACACAGACAGTCATCAATCTGACCGCTGCATCATTACTCCCTCTTATTATTCTCCCTCTCCTCTTTATCCTCTTATCCACTCTGTCTTCTTTTTCACCCGGATCCCTCTGTGATAGATGAATAAATTATATTGGTTCCCTTATTAACTGGTTCGGTAGTACAGTAGGTCTAGCTGTGTGTTAGCTGATTTCAGGAGTAGGTCTAGCTGTGTGTTAGCTGATTTCAGGAGTAGGTCTAGCTGTGTGTTAGCTGATTTCAGTAGTAGGTCTAGTTGTGTGTTAGCTGATTTCAGGAGTAGGTCTAGCTGTGTGTTAGCTGATTTCAGGAGTATGTCTAGCTGTGTGTTAGCTGATTTCAGGAGTATGTCTAGCTGTGTGTTAGCTGATTTCAGGAGTAGGTCTAGCTGTGTGTTAGCTGATTTCAGTAGTAGGTCTAGCTGCGTGTTAGCTGATTTCAGGAGTAGGTCTAGCTGTGTGTTAGCTGATTTCAGGAGTATGTCTAGCTGTGTGTTAGCTGATTTCAGGAGTAGGTCTAGCTGTGTGTTAGCTGATTTCAGGAGTAGGTCTAGCTGTGTGTTAGCTGATTTCAGTAGTAGGTCTAGCTGTGTGTTAGCTGATTTCAGTAGTAGGTCTAGCTGTGTGTTAGCTGATTTCAGGAGTAGGTCTAGCTGTGTGTTAGCTGATTTCAGGAGTAGGTCTAGCTGTGTGTTAGCTGATTTCAGGAGTAGGTCTAGCTGTGTGTTAGCTGATTTCAGGAGTAGGTCTAGCTGTGTGTTAGCTGATTTCAGGAGTATGTCTAGCTGTGTGTTAGCTGATTTCAGGAGTAGGTCTAGCTGTGTGTTAGCTGATTTCAGGAGTAGGTCTAGCTGTGTGTTAGCTGATTTCAGTAGTAGGTCTAGCTGTGTGTTAGCTGATTTCAGTAGTAGGTCTAGCTGTGTGTTAGCTGATTTCAGGAGTAGGTCTAGCTGTGTGTTAGCTGATTTCAGGAGTAGGTCTAGCTGTGTGTTAGCTGATTTCAGGAGTAGGTCTAGCTGTGTGTTAGCTGATTTCAGGAGTAGGTCTAGCTGTGTGTTAGCTGATTTCAGGAGTATGTCTAGCTGTGTGTTAGCTGATTTCAGGAGTATGTCTAGCTGTGTGTTAGCTGATTTCAGGAGTAGGTCTAGCTGTGTGTTAGCTGATTTCAGTAGTAGGTCTAGCTGTGTGTTAGCTGATTTCAGGAGTAGGTCTAGCTGTGTGATAGCTGATTTCAGGAGTATGTCTAGCTGTGTGTTAGCTGATTTCAGTAGTAGGTCTAGCTGTGTGTTAGCTGATTTCAGGAGTAGGTCTAGCTGTGTGTTAGCTGATTTCAGGAGTATGTCTAGCTGTGTGTTAGCTGATTTCAGGAGTAGGTCTAGCTGTGTGTTAGCTGATTTCAGTAGTAGGTCTAGCTGTGTGTTAGCTGATTTCAGGAGTAGGAGGTCTAGCTGTGTGTTAGCTGATTTCAGGAGTAGGTCTAGCTGTGTGTTAGCTGATTTCAGGACTAGGTCTAGCTGTGTGTTAGCTGATTTCAGTAGTAGGTCTAGCTGTGTGTTAGCTGATTTCAGTAGTAAGTCTATTAGAGTGTGAGCTGAGTTCAGTAGTAAGTCTATTAGAGTGTGAGCTGAGTTCAGTAGTAAGTCTATTAGACTGTGCGCTGATTTCAGTAGTAAGTCTATTAGAGTGTGAGCTGAGTTCAGTAGTAAGTCTATTAGAGTGTGAGCTGAGTTCAGTAGTAAGTCTATTAGAGTGTGAGCTGAGTTCAGTAGTAAGTCTATTAGAGTGTGACTACATACTTTATATCTGGTTCTAGCCATTTAAGTTTACACTGAAAGGGTTTTTCCATCCAAAAAATGTATTTTTTTAAAGTACAGAAAAAAAATATAAAATAAATATACTGATCAAAAATATAAATACAACATGTAAAGTGTTGGTCCCATGTTTAATGAGCTGAAATAAAAGACCCCAGAAATGTTCCATACACACAAAAAGGGGGGGGGGGGGGGGCATATCAAGAACAATTAAAGGCCACTCTAAAATGTGCAGTTTTGTCACACAACACAATGCCACAGATGTCTCAGACGTGTAACCGCGCGATCCCATGACCACTTCTGGCATCTTCACCTGCGGGAGTGTATGAGACCAGAAACTCAGACAGCTGATGAAACTGAGGAGTATTTTGTTCTGCAATAAAACGTTTTTGTGAGGAAAAACGTATTATGATTGGCTGGGCCTGGCTCCTCAGTCGGTAGGCCTGGCTCCTAAGTGGGTGGGCCTATGCCTTCCCAGGCCCACCCATGGCTGCATCCCTGCCCAGTCATGTGAAATTCATAGATTAGGGCCTAATGATTTTTCTTTTAATTCACTGATTTCCTGATATGAACTGTAACTCAATAAAATCAATGAAATTGTTGCATGTTGCGTTTTTGTTCAGTATATATACAGTATATTATATATAAATATACAGTGCATTCGCAAAGTATTCAGACCCCTTGACTTTTTCCACATTTTGCTACATTACAGACTTATTCTAAAACATATTCCTCATCAATCTATACACAATACCCCATAATGACAAAGCAATAACAGATTTGTAGAACATTTTGCACATTTATTTAAAACCCCCCCAGAAATATCACATTTGTATAGTATTCAGACCCTTTACTCAGTACTTTGTTGATGTACCTTTGGCAATGATTACCGCCTCAAGTCTTCTTTGGTATGATGCTACATGCTTGGCACACCTGTATTTCGGGAGTTTCTCCCATTCTTCTCTGCAGGTCCTCTCAAGCTCTGTCAGGTTGGATGGGGGGGCGTCGCTGCACATGACTGGGCCACTCAAGGACATGCAGAGACTTGTCCTGAAGCCACTCCTGCATAGTCTTGGCTGTGTGCTTAGGGTTGTTGTCCTGTTGGTAGGTCAAAGGCTAAAGATGTAAGTTCCTTTGAACGAGGTATGGTAGTAGGTACCAGGCGCATCGGTTTGAGTGTGTCAATCCCTGTAACACTACTGGGTTTTTCACGCACAACAGTTTCCAGTGAGTATCAAAAATGGTCCACCAACTAAAGGACATCCAGCCAACTTGACACAACTGTGGGAAGCACTGAAGTCAACATGGGCCAACATCCCTGACCAATTGAGACTGCTGAGAGGGGGAAAGGGGGGGGTGCAAGTCAATGTTAGGAAGATGTTCCTAATGTTTAGTATACGCAGTGTAGATACAGTATATATTTGATTGATTTGTATATCTTATATCTACTAGACTGCTGACTGGCTCTGTCTGCTCTCGGAGAACTAGAGCTCCCCCATTGCTGAGCTGCTCCGTCTGTCTGGGACAGCGGGGGCTCTATAGGAAGCAGAGTACACACAGGTGGAACCGACCATGTATAGTCTACACTAGGGCCTGTCCCGGATACCTGGAGCAGTGGGCCGCCTGCAGAGAACGGCCTGCTCTTTGTCTTCCTGGTCCTCCTCTCCCTCTTTCATCTACCCCTTCCCTTCATATACCTGGCAGAGAGAGGAACGCTGCCATACCGAGCGAGCCTCATAAAGCCTCCTGTCACTTTGACTAATTTGTTAGTCTTGTCTCACTGTGTGGAATCTTCACCCCACTCCTCCCTCCTCCCCTCCCTGCATCACCCCCAGCTCCCTCCTCCCTCCTCCCCTCCCCGCATCACGCCCAGCTCCCTCTGCCCTCCACCCCTGGATAAAAAAAGGGCCATAAATGTAATGTAGTGCTGTGGCCGCTCTATCTGCAGCCAGAGAGAACGGGGGCTTTATGAAGCAGAAGATAAACTGACGGCCAGATTCCTCATCCCAAGCCCTCGCTGTCTGACTCTGTCCCACCTCACAACCGAGACCTGCTGGGCCCAGGGTAAAAATAGAGAAAGGAGAGGAGAGCTATTATAAATGCTACTTTCTCTCTCACTCCGCTCAGAAATTCTGTTCAGCCAGTCCCTCAGAGGACCAGGAAGTGATAGCGGTGTAGAGTGAGTGCCAGTTTCACACCGCGAAAAACGAACGCCAACAACTCTCCTCCGTCCAGGGGGAATCAATTGCTATGTAGTTAGGGAGCAGTGGGGACCGAATTTAGAGAGACACAAAAACAAAAACACAAACATGTCCTCCCCCCTACGCTACAGGATCACACCAGGGAATACACTCTGGCTACAACCAAATTTATTTGCTTGATATAGGAGCTCTGGCTAATAGCTAAAAATAGGTCCCACCTCTCCACTTCCTGTCAAGCTGTCAGCGTCCTTCTCCCTCTTCCTCATGGGAAGACAGACAGAGTTCTCCTTCATGTGCTGTTCCAGCAGACAGCCAGTGTGTGATTACTAACCCTCAAATCCACACGTCGACAGGCCCGACCTCTCCTGACTCCCCAGCCTCACACAGGGAGAAGGAGCTGGCTGGCTGACTACGGACACGCAGGCCAATTTGAGAGAGGAGAGCTACTCCGCGATCGGCTCGTTCCCCTGTGTGTGTTCCCTCTTTTCTCTTCCCAGCTGAACACACCGACATGTGAGCAGTTGTGGGTAATGGGAGTGATGGGTGGGGTTTGGTGGAAGGAAGCCACAGAATAGATGGGCTGTTTGCAGTGTGTTAGCCTGGTAATCCTTGCTGTCCACTACAATACCACTGGCTATTTCTCTCTGGCGCTCCCAGTACAGTCATCTTTAATTGAGCTTAATAGGCTGTAAATGGCATCACCAGCTTCAGTGAATGTTCTGATGGAGGAGCCAGGATATGACGGTGTTGAACAGAAGAATGCAGTAGTGGTCCAAACCAAACCACAGTTGTATAAGGAAGAGGTATATGAGTCAAAAACCAGGGGCCTTTGGCCTAAGGGATGAGATATACTTTTAAAGATTTTAACTCAAACTAAATACTTTATGAAAAACTAATCTCTGTGAGATAAGTCATAGCTGTCATGTATCATGGCCTGGCTTGTGGGCAGCGGTATTTACAGGGAAGTAAATGTGGTCAAAGGCCAATGGCATGGTGTCTCCCCTCTCTCTCTCTCTCTCTACTGCACCAGTTTCAAACGCACGCACACACGCACGTACACACAGCTCCCTGGTAAATGTAAACAGGTTGTTTCTTCCACATTGGTGGTGTTCCTCTCTCCGTGACTGGAGCAAAATGCTATTTATTATAATGGAATGAGAAATATAGATCAGCTCCTGGATATTACAGAGATGTAGAAAATGTGTAAATAGGGGCGAGAGAGAGAGAGAGAGAGAGAGAACAAGAGAGAGAGAGAGAGAGAGAGAACAAGAGAGAGAGAGAGAGAGAGAGAGAGAGAGAGAGAGAGAGAGAGAGAGAGAGAGAGAGAGAGAGAGAGAGAGAGAGAACAAGAGAGAGAGAGAGAGAGAGAACAAGAGAGAGAGAGGGAGAGAGAGAGAGAGAGAGAGAGAGAACAAGAGAGAGAGAGAGAGAGAGAACAAGAGAGAGAGAGAGAGAGAGAGAGAGAACAAGAGAGAGCGGGGTAGAGGAAGAGGTGGGTAAGCGAAAGATAGACAGAGAGAGGAAAAAAGAAAGACAGAGAGGGAAAACAAATAAAATGGAGGTGGCATGTGTGAGCCCAGCCAGGGCTGTGAGCTGAGTTCCCAGGCAAGACAGCGTGAGCTGCCTATTTGTCAGCATTGATCAACCCATTAAGACGCTGTGGTGGGAAGCATATTGGTTTTGGAGGTCAAAGGGCCAGAGAGATAAAGGAAGGGGGGTGTGCTGAACTATTTTCAGCTCCGGCTGCTGCACATCTGCAGGATGAAAAAAAGACTGGTATTCCATCTTCACACTACAGCACATAGGAAGTTCATTTTGCGTTCAGCCAGTCCCTGTTGGTGAGGGGAAATATGGCATTTGTCCCAGTAGTATCTATGGATACGTAGCATATGTTTTATCTTGCTTATACAGCCCTTCTATTTCTCTGGGAGTGTCGTAGAAGACATGGCCGCCAGTCAGGCAGATAGATAGCATGTCATGTGTCTTCCTTGGTGTCTGTGTGTGTCTGGGTGTGTGTGTCCAAGCCCAAGGGGAGAGCAGGCTGCTGCTGCTTCATCTTCCGTCCCCCAGCCTCTGATGAATTCATATCATTAACTCTGCCTTGATCGGCCTGCTAATCCTACACTCAGTAATAAGGGATTAAAATGTCACCTTAGCCACCTACTGTTATTGAGCCCAGAGTCGTGTGTGTGTGCATGAGAGGGGGAGGGAGAAGAGGGACAGAGTAAAACAGGATTGTGTGGTTGAGCAAGTATGTGTGAGAGAGAGTGTATATACTGTACAATGTTCAACTGTATGTGACATACTGTAGAATAATACAAATGAGTGTTTTCCTTGTGAAATTGTGAACAGCTATTGAATATGTTGCTACTGTTTTGGCTAAGGTGTGGTTGGGGTAGGTTGGTCTGGAGTTAGGGTGTGTCCTCGTTCTGGAAAGTTTCATAAAAGTGGGACATGTTATGAAAAAAATGTCTCTATAACCTCTCTGGGCAAACCTAGAGAGAGTCATGGAGGAGAAAGACAGAAAGGAATTCCAATTCACTGGATAACAGCCCAGTCCAGAGCAGACCAACAGGCTGCTTGCCTGCTGCCCTCTTCTGCCTGGTTGCCTAGCAACCCCTAGTGTACTCCTCTGTGAGGCCGGCCCACTAATGACTGCTGTTGCCGCAGCAGCTCAGAGGCTACTAATGGTTCCCGTCTTCAGAGCTGTGGAGCCTCATGACCAATCGCTGCAGTTTAGGGCCAGGAGACTGACTGATCACTGGGCAGGGACCCCAGGACCTCAACCCACCTTAGCTCTCCCTAACACCACCACTCCATCCTCTAACTCTCCGTAACACCACCACTCCATCCTCTAACTCTCCGTAACACCACCACTCCATCCTCTAACTCTCCCTAATACCACCACTCCATCCTCTAACTCTCCGTAACACCACCACTCCATCCTCTAACTCTCCGTAACACCACCCCTCCATCCTCTAACTCTCCCAAACACCACCACTCCATCATCTAACTCTCCGTAACACCACCACTCCATCCTCTAACTCTCCCTAACACCACCCCTCCATCCTCTAACTCTCCCTAACACCACCCCTCCATCCTCTAACTCTCCCTAACACCACCCCTCCATCCTCTAACTCTCCCTAACACCACCCCCTCCATCCTCTAACTCTCCTAACACCACCCCTCCATCCTCTAACTCTCCCTAACACCACCCCTCCATCCTCTAACTCTCCGTAACACCACCCCTCCATCCTCTAACTCTCCCTAACACCACCACTCTATCCTCTAACTCTCCCTAAACACCACCACTCTATCCTCTAACTCTCCCTAAACACCACCACTCTATCCTCTAACTCTCCCTAAACACCACCACTCTATCCTCTAACTCTCCGTAAAACCACCACTCTATCCTCTAACTCTCCCTAAACACCACCACTCTATCCTCTAACTCTCCCTAACACCACCACTCTATCCTCTAACTCTCCGTAACACCACCCCTCCATCCTCTAACTCTCCGTAACACCACCCCTCCATCCTCTAACTCTCCCTAACACCACCCCTCCATCCTCTAACTCTCCGTAACACCACCCCTCCATCCTCTAACTCTCCGTAACACCACCCCTCTATCCTCTAACTCTCCCTAACACCACCACTCCATCCTCTAACTCTCCGTAACACCACCCCTCCATCCTCTAACTCTCCGTAACACCACCACTCTATCCTCTAACTCGCCCTAAACACCACCCCTCCATCCTCTAACTCTCCCTAACACCACCCCTCCATCCTCTAACTCTCCGTAACACCACCACTCTATCCTCTAACTCTCCCTAAACACCACCACTCTATCCTCTAACTCTCCCTAACACCACCACTCTATCCTCTAACTCTCCCTAAACACCACCACTCTATCCTCTAACTCTCCGTAACACCACCACTCTATCCTCTAACTCTCCCTAAACACCACCACTCTATCCTCTAACTCTCCCTAACACCACCACTCTATCCTCTAACTCTCCCTAACACCACCCCTCCATCCTCTAACTCTCCGTAACACCACCACTCCATCCTCTAACTCTCCCTAACACCACCCCTCCATCCTCTAACTCTCCGTAACACCACCCCTCCATCCTCTAACTCTCCGTAACACCACCCCTCTATCCTCTAACTCTCCCTAACACCACCACTCTATCCTCTAACTCGCCCTAAACACCACCCCTCCATCCTCTAACTCTCCCTAACACCACCCCTCCATCCTCTAACTCTCCGTAACACCACCCCTCCATCCTCTAACTCTCCGTAACACCACCCCTCTATCCTCTAACTCTCCCTAACACCACCACTCCATCCTCTAACTCTCCGTAACACCACCCCTCCATCCTCTAACTCTCCGTAACACCACCACTCCATCCTCTAACTCTCCGTAACACCACCCCTCTATCCTCTAACTCTCCCTAATACCACCACTCCATCCTCTAACTCTCCCTAACACCACCACTCTATCCTCTAACTCTCCCTAACACCACCACTCTATCCTCTAACTCTCCCTAACACCACCACTCTATCCTCTAACTCTCCCTAACACCACCACTCTATCCTCTAACTCTCCCTAATACCACCACTCCATCCTCTAACTCTCCCTAAACACCACCACTCTATCCTCTACCCTCCTCCTTCACTCCAAACAAACCAGCCGAGAAAATGAAAGGCTTCTAGTCACAACATCTGGAACTCCCCAAGTCCCCCATCTGACCGCCACAGCCCCCAGTCACTTTATCTTAAACCCTCCAGGCTCTAACCACAATTTGTCATCTGTGCTCCCATTCAGACACAGCCCATTTCCACCACTCACAGTGCAGTATCTCTCAGTTAGTATACCCCTCCAACAGCACTATACTGAATGGTTTATATGGAATATGCATGGGATCCAGTGACAACGCATCTGTTGCTCTTATGAGTTTGTATTCTCATTGTCATCGTGTAATAGCCAGCTGTGGGAAAAGACAACAATAGATCCGTGTTATCTCCAACTCATGGCCTGTAAGTGTTGCCATTAGCATGTCTGTATAAAGGTTTGTGTGGATGTGGGGTGTGCAGCGTTACCTTTTGTTCCAGCGTCACGGTGTATTCTGGTGTATTCTGGTGTATGTACATGTAGAACTCGGAGTGTCACATTAGATCCATACATCCCTCCACGTCGTTTAGTCGCTTGGCTATATATGACTCATGACGTTTGGGCTCATGTCAACTGCTGTCAAGTGTACCACGGCCCTAAGCCTTCCAGTCATAGTGAACCTGACTGATGGGAGTGGGCAGCCCTGCACTGTGCTGCTCAGTGACACACACACTGGCCCTGTTCTCATGCCCTATGTAGGAGAGACAGGCCCAGTGCCCAGTGTCTACTGCCTACTACAGGGTCCAGGAGACACAGCCAATACACCACTCATGGAAGGATGCCCTCACTAAGCACAGAGCCTCTCTACACTGACCTTTGCCCCCACACTATTCATCCAGGGGAACAGGAAGATATTTGTCATGTTGTATACAGTCAAAGGCTTTGAAACTCTTCATTTTATACATGTCATACTCCTGAGAGAGATGGAACTGTGTAGAGGGAGCAAAGAGAGCCATGGGAGTATTTATTCACAGCAGGCATTTTTAAAAGCCCTTCTAATGTTGGGCTTGGTGCTGCTAAGCTTTTTCCTCTCTGGACTGTATCTTCAGAGGTTGTTTATTGATTTGCACTTCTAACCTTTTTACAGTACTTTCTGTGTTTCTTGGACATGTTTTTGTGTGTGGCTTTCAAAAGCCAGTGTGTCTGGGGTGGGCTTGGCTGACCAGAGCAAAGCAGCAGCATACTGGTCACGACACTTGGATCTGGTCCTGAGGGGAGGGGTGGCGGTGGTAGTGGTTAGGGAGGTAGGAAGTGTAGATGGGTGGAGTGTGTAGAGCTGGGCATGGCAGGGCAAGTTATAGAAGGGTAGGGGTGGAAAAGAGAGAGGGAGGGGAGGGAGGGACAGAGGGAGAGAGGATGTAGTGAGCTGGGAAGGGCATGGCTGTAAGGGACAGAGGGAAGTGGGGAGGAGACAGGAAGCTCAGGGCAGCCAGAGAAGACCTCTCCTTGTGGGGTTGATAGTGGGTGATGTAATGGCATTAATCTCCTCATGCCATCTGACAACCAGTGTGACTCATTGAAAAGTGCTAATTCTGCTGAACTGTGACGGGGAACCAGGCATCTTCGAAGGCCAGGGCCCTGGATTAATTAGGCATGCTGGCATCAAACTCAAAGCTCACACATTCCCCTCTTCTTCTTTACTAGAACAGAACAGAGCACTGTTTGTGTTGTTTATCCGATGCTCCAGTGAGTCAGGACAAGAACTACAGGCCCATGAACACCACTCTGTCCCCTTTCCTCCTGGTAGTGGTTGTAGTGGATGTTCCCAGGTGGCCACACTAACCCAGGTGTTTTCTCCTCTCTCTGCAGATGAACCGGCCCATCCAGGTGAAGCCAGCCGACAGCGAAGGACGAGGAGGTAATTAACCTTCTCCTGGTTGTCCCTTCCCTCTTTTCATCCCTACTCCCTCCCTCCTTCCCTCCTTCCCTCCCTTCACCCCTTCACCCCTCTCTCCACCCCTCCACTCCTCCAACCCTCCACTCCTCCATCCCTCCAACCCTCCATTCCTCCACACACCTGAATAGTCTGCTTTCAGTAGGGACACACTGGGAGTTTGCAGAGTAGCCGTTAATATAGGTCACTCGCCTCTATTGATTTCCCATCTGTGCCGGGCCGGACCAACAGAGAGAGGGGCTGAGTCAGGTTCACTGTCACTCTGGGAGGTTCAAAGTCGAGTGAGGAGCGGGAGGAGGAGAGGCTGGGTAGGGATCTATCCCTCCTCACTGTTCTCAGAGTGACAGCTCAGCCTGGTTACAGATGAGTACCACTGAGAGTCAACCCCCCTTCCATGCACCTCCATATCCTTCCTCTTCCCCCCTCCTCACCCCAACACAGCCACACTTCAGAGGTCCTGAATAGGCTTTACCAGTCAACACCAGGACAGTCATACCCATCCACTTTGTACTGCCAGGTCAATCGTACAACTCAGATTTGTTATTTTCACAACATATAAAATGGACAGAGGAGAGAGTGTAGTTAGTAGTCAGACATGTTTATAAATGATCCATGATTTTGGGTTTAGGCCTTTGACACCAAATCACAAAACAGAATTTTACACAGAGCTGAAGAGCCACCCGCCAGCTTGGCCCTAGCCAGAATGACAGTGTGATTGACTATATCATTCCAAAGCCATTTGTAACATTATCGGGGTTAATGCAGATTAAGCCAGTTACAGATTTACATGTGGCATAATTACATCTAATAGACCCAGTGTGCGTCTACACTGTGAGGGTCAGATGCATTATGTGTATCCCAGCCTTCTGAGTTACACCACAGCCAGCCAGGGTGAGATTAGACCCGGACTGAGCCAGTTTGGTGATTTACGTGGTCAAGATGTGTGAATCTGCCGGCCCATTTCCCTGCTCCCTGACACACACTCACTCTCCCATTGAGATCTTATTTTTGTCACGGCTCCACTTTAATTAACGGCCATCTAAAAACAGGCAAAGTCTGACGGACAAGACCTGGGCGGGAGCCAATCGGCATTTTCACGAAGATAAATTGGATCTCTGGTTTAAGGGAGGGAGGATGGATGGGCCCCCGATATCAATTACTACTCTTTCTCTAGCCGGAGAGGAGAGGAGAGGGGGAGAAAGAGGAAAAATACAGACAGAGTGAATGAAATACAGAGGACTCTCTATGCCAGCCATCCCAGTTCTGTTCTCTAGCTCGCCAGTCTGTCACAGGAACATTGTGTTGGGGACGACATACAGGGTACAGGACACGGCGTGGCGCTGAATGAAATGTGAGCACAACGACAAGCCAGGACCCAACATAGATACAGTATTGAGCGTTAATGGCAACAGGAAGTCATAAGACAGGGCAGGCAAGTAAAGCGTAGCCTCGGCTGACAATGAAATTAGATTTACTGGCCTCGACTTAAAGGAAAACAGACAGCCCTGGGTAGGAAAGGGATTCATCTCTCCCGCTCTCTCTCTCTGTGTGTGTGTGTGTCTCTGTCTCTGTCTCAGTCAGAGTAGATAGAGTGAGGCCGACCCAGCCAGGTAGACAGTATTCCCACCAGGGCCCTAGCTGTAGACTGGTTAGCAGTGGGACCAGCTCTTGCACCGAGACTTCTGCCCCCATGGAATGGGGAGTCGCGTTGAGACTTCTGCCCCCATGGAATGGGGAGTCGCGCTGAGACTTCTGCCCCCATGGAATGGGGAGTCGCGCTGAGACTTCTGCCCCCATGGAATGGGGAGTCGTGCCGAGACTTCTGCCCCCATGGAATGGGGAGTCGCGCTGAGACTTCTGCCCCCATGGAATGTGGAGTCGCGCTGAGACTTCTGCCCCCATGGAATGGGGAGTCGCGCTGAGACTTCTGCCCCCATGGAATGGGGAGTCGTGCCGAGACTTCTGCCCCCATGGAATGGGGAGTCGCGCTGAGACTTCTGCCCCCATGGAATGGGGAGTCGCGCTGAGACTTCTGCCCCCATGGAATGGGGAGTCGTGCCGAGACTTCTGCCCCCATGGAATGTGGAGTCGCGCCGAGACTTCTGCCCCCATGGAATGGGGAGTCGCGCTGAGACTTCTGCCCCCATGGAATGGGGAGTCGCGCTGAGACTTCTGCCCCCATGGAATGGGGAGTCGCGCTGAGACTTCTGCCCCCATGGAATGTGGAGTCGCGCCGAGACTTCTGCCCCCATGGAATGGGGAGTCGCGCTGAGACTTCTGCCCCCATGGAATGGGGAGTCACGCTGAGACTTCTGCCCCCATGGAATGGGGAGTCACGCTGAGACTTCTGCCCCCATGGAATGGGGAGTCACGCTGAGACTTCTGCCCCCATGTCATGAGGAGTCGCAAAAGGTGTCTTGGTTACATGCTTCTGCAGGCATTACGGCCCATTAGTGGGTTTAGATACGCTGGTACACCCCCCTGCCTCCCTCTCCCTCCCTCCCTCCTTCCTGCCTCCCCCTCCCCCAGAGAGCTGTCCGCTCTCCAGGGATAGAGATGTGTCAGGAGCGCTAGTAAAAGTTTGGCACAGGAACTGAATGTGGGACCAGACGGCGCATAATCCTACCGATCTATTGGCCCATTGTGGATAGGAAAACTAATTGTCTGGGCTGTCTATTAGAATGACTCATGGGTTGTTTATTTCTCCTTTGCATTATCAAATAGAATAGGAGAATGGGATGGGAGGAGGATTTTCAGACTTGAAATCTAATGTCACTTTGCTGCTCTGAGTCAACCAGCACCCCTCTCCCCTCCCCTCCTCTCCCTTCAAGTCCATCTTTATCTCTTGTGCTTCAACCCAGACTTTATTTTCAACTTGATCAAGTCATAATTTCAATTGGGAGATATAGCGAGACAATGGAAGCAGGGTGACTCTGCTCTTCTGCTATGTGGACAGTGCTTGAATGGAAAGTGTCTCATATCTCCAGGTTAAACCCAAGCAATTTGCCTCAATCCAAATGGGGCTGGGGAAGTGGATAGAGAGTGGAGAGATAGAGCTAGTGATAGAGAGGGGAGAGATAGAGCTAGATATAGAGAGGGGAGAGATAGAGCTAGTGATAGAGAGGGGAGAGATAGAGCTAGTGATAGAGAGGGGAGAGATAGAGCTAGATATAGAGAGGGGAGAGATAGAGCTAGTGATAGAGGGGAGAGATAGAGCTAGTGATAGCGAGGGGAGAGATAGAGCTAGTGATAGCGAGGGGAGAGATAGAGCTAGTGATAGAGAGGGGAGAGATTGAGCTAGTGATAGAGAGGGGAGAGATAGAGCTAGTGATAGAGAGGGGAGAGATAGAGATAGTGATAGAGGGGAGAGATAGAGCTAGTGATAGAGGGGAGAGATAGAGCTAGTGATAGAGAGGGGAGAGATTGAGCTAGTGATAGAGAGGGGAGAGATAGAGCTAGTGATAGAGAGGGGAGAGATAGAGATAGTGATAGAGAGGGGAGAGATAGAGATAGTGATAGAGAGGGCTACAGAGCAAGATCCAGAGAGAAAAAGAGGGAGTGAGGGAGACGGAGAGTTGGGGTCGGCAGGAAGAGGGAGCTAATGGAGGGTGATGTGGGTAGCTGAGCGAATCTCAGCACTAAATCATTTGGGAAGCACCCCTTCCTTATCTCCTCCTCTCCATCTAGGAATCTCTTCCCCCTGACCTTGCCTGCCGCTGTGTCTGTGAAGAAAAGATGAAGCCATGTTATCTATGATTGGAGATGGCCATTATCTAAACACAATCTGCAGGCTGCAGGTCCCACTCCTCCTGTAGCCATCCAGCCATGGCCACCGTAGTAGAATGGAGAGAGGACATGCTGATGAGGACAAGGATGCTGGATCAGTATCAAGCACTCTCTCGCCCTCCCTTTATTTAGTAGGAGAAGACATTCTCTTATTACGCTTCTCTAACACACAAGCACCTCCGTCCGCATTGACCTTTTAGTCCTCTCTCCATGCTCTCTACAGCCGTGTTAACCAGCTCCAGTCCTCCAGTAACCCCAACAGCACACATTTGTGTTGTAGCCCCAGACAAACTCACCTGATTTGACTCGTTGAGTTCTTGATGATTAGTTGGCAAGTTAAATCAGGTGTGGTTGTCCAGGGCTACAACACAAATGTGTCTGTTGGGCGTGCTGGAGGACTGGAGCTGGTAAACATTGCTCTAAAGTCTATGTTGATCTTCTGGAATAGACGAAACACACCGGACCGACGGACGGCTTGGAGACAGCTAAAAGTCTCCCTCTCTGTCTAGATTTGCCTGTTTGCTTACCTCTCCCTTCTTCAACGTGTCCTTTTCCTAAATAATTACCAAGTTAATGTAGCATTAAAGTCCCACCGCTCCGAATGCTTTCTTCCTAATAATATAGAATTAGAGTTCTGTATGCGTCTACCTGATAATGTATCATCAGAGTCTCTTGGTATCTTTACATAGTTTCAGTTTGACTAGAACGTGTATCAAGGTTCGTAGTTTCTGTCTGGGTTGCACTCGGCCCTACGGCATCCTGAGGAGCTATCCTTTTTTTCGCTCTGTGTTCGTCCTTGCCTGGGCGCTTCCTTGTCTCAGCGTGTGTCTCTGAAGGATGACCCCAGTCTGGGAGGTGAGAGATTGACAGGACCTCAAGCTCTTGTGCGCTGTGCTGTCATGCCCCACCCAGCAGATAGGGAAGAGTGAGGGCTGATGTGTGGTTGTTGCAGCAGGCTGCCAGGCCACTGGGGAGGGGCTGTCTGGAGGCACCTCAACACCCACTGAGGACCGTGCTCCACTTTACATGCAAATGAAGCCAAAAGATCTCTCTCCGCCTTTGGACACGAAACATGCAAAACTCTGAAAAGTCAGAAAGAGCCCGGCAGGGCGGTACACACCCAGTTTGTCAGAGGTTCAGGGAACACAGCGTAGTAGCTCAAGGTTGGCTGGGCATTAAATTAAATTGCTTGGTTACAGCGTCTGTATGATAGGACCATGCCACGAGAAAACATACACCCAAATTATATTAGGAAAAATAAATTACGTTTAAATATTTGGACAGAAATTGGAACAGGCAATTTCACAAAATTTCTTCCGTTGTTCGGTGATCGTTTTTGAAAGTCGCAACGAAAGGTTTAAGGCCTTCCTTGTGCTTCTGAGTAAATGAAAGTGACAGCTCTTGCAGTATGAGTAATGCATTTACAAGCAGGAGGCCTGGATCCTATCATTATGCCTGATACAGTGACAATTTGAATATTCTTTCCCTTTTGCTGATTCTATTTACCGCCTCACTATGTTGAATAATCTTCTGGCATATATCAGATTAAGCATATCAGTAAAGAGACTATGGGTCTGCTCAGAGGCAGGGCCAGTCAGATGTATCTTCATCAGCATTACAGCAGGACAGGCTGGAGCCGGAGCTGGGGTTGGAGCTGGGGTTGGAGCTGGGGTTGGAGCTGGAACTGGAGCTGGAGCTGGGCATGGAGCTGTGTCTGGAGCTGGAGCTGGGCATGGAGCTGGGTCTGGAGCTGGGGTGAAGCTGGGTAGGGAGCCGGAGCTGGGGTTGGAGCTGGGGTTGGAGCTGGGGTTAGAGCTGGAACTGGAGCTGGGTAGGGGGCTGGGACTGGAGTTGGAGCTAGGCATGGAGCTGGGGTGGAGCTGGGTAGGGAGCTGGGGATGGAGCTGGGCATAGAGCTGGGTCTGGAGCTGGGGTGGAGCTGGGGATGGAGCTGGGGGCTTTATATAGAGCTGGGGTATAGGGCTGAGGAACATGGCTGGAGCTGGGGATGGAATTGGGGATTGAGCCTGAGCTGGGGCTGGAGCTGGGCCTGAAGCTGGGGTTTTTATACAGAGCTGGGGTACAGGGCTGAGCAGGGCTGGAGCTAGGGATAGGCCCAGAATTGAAACTAAGCTGGTGCTGGGGTTGTAGTAGACCAGTAGGGCTACAGTACTGGGGGCTGTATATAGGGCTGGGGTATGAGGCTGAGGAGCAGGGCTGGGACTAGGCTATAGAGTGGGGTCTGATCCCACCATGGCAGAGCCTTTCAGGCAGCAGCCGTGTGCCATGCAGCGTCAGGTCCCTATAATGAGCCCATCAGCACCATAACCCATCTGATGTGTTGCCTGAAACATTACTGTGCATTTGAAATGCACCCAGAGGCCTAGCAGGAATATTTTATCGTTGGGTGCAGCTGTCCGTGCTTTCAGAGCACAGCACTCACATACGCTCGGCGTGAGCAGCAAGTGATATGGCAATGAGGCCGCATTAAAAAAACATGTCAACCACTGACACTTTAGTCGAGCATGAGACTAATTGTTTCTAGGGTGGCATTTACTTGCAACCAGAAGGAAAAACCTTAGCTAAGTAGGTTTCTCAACAGCTCATTCCCCACCCGGTGAGAGAAAGAGAGTGAGTGAGAGAGAGAAAGAGAGGAAGACATAGAGGGAGGGAAATAAAGAACCAAGCCAGACACACTGCACCCTACAACAAAAGGTAAGACTTTAATTCAGAGAGAGAAGCATCAATCTTGACAGCATATGGCATCTGTGCAAAATCCATTAATTTTTAATACACCGGGCGCTGGAATGAAAAGGCTCCCTGAGACAAGCGATTGTCAGATGTCAGTTGTGTTTTGATAACTTTGATCTTCTCTTCTATTTGCATTCCTAAAATGGGGCCGTCCACATGCCATCTCAGACTGGACATGCCATCTCATACTGGACATGCCTTCACAGACTGGACATGCCATCTCAGACTGGACATGCCATCTCAGACTGGACATGCCATCTCAGACTGGACATGCCATCTCAGACTGGACATGCCATCTCAGACTGGACATGCCATCTCAGACTGGACATGCCATCTCAGACTGGACATGCCATCTCAGACTGGACATGCCATCTCAGACTGGACATGCCATCTCAGACTGGACATGCCATCTCAGACTGGACATGCCATCTCAGACTGGACATGCCATCTCAGACTGGACATGTCATCTCAGACTGGACATGCCATCTCAGACTGGACATGCCATCACAGACTGGACATGCCATCTCAGACTGGACATGCCATCTCAGACTGGACATGCCATCTCAGACTGGACATGCCATCTCAGACTGGACATGTCATCTCAGACTGGACATGCCATCTCAGACTGGACATGCCATCACAGACTGGACATGCCATCTCAGACTGGACATGCCATCTCAGACTGGACATGCCATCTCAGACTGGACATGCCACCTCAGACTGGACATGCCATCTCAGACTGGACATGCCACCTCAGACTGGACATGCCATCTCAGACTGGACATGCCACCTCAGACTGGACATGCCATCTCAGACTGGACATGCCATCACAGACTGGACATGCCATCTCAGACTGGACATGCCATCTCAGACTGGACATGCCTTCACAGACTGGACATGCCATCTCAGACTGGACATGTCATCTCAGACTGGACATGCCATCTCAGACTGACACAGCCCTATATCCCACACAATTACTCCTACCTTCAGTCAAGCAATGAACAGCTGCGGAGAGAGAGACGAGTGGAGGAGAGTGTGGGTAACTGTGTGTGTGTGTGTGTCTGTGTGTGTGCGTGTGTGTGCAGTCAGTTGGACAATGTAGCACACAAACCTAGCTATCAACCTCTCTCCATGTCTGTTTCTCATGCAGACACTTATGCTTCAATGTAAAGCAGTGGGGAGGAAGGACCTTGTCGATTACATGGGCGGCTACTGAGTGGAGACTCATTCACAGTACAGATCACCTGTTATAGCAGGGCTCATTTACAGACAGGGGTAAGAGGGCTAGGATCTCTCTGTGATAGATAAGTATGGAGGAGAGGGGTCAGACAGACAGTCGGGTCAAGTAGCCATGTCAGTTAAATCCTAGGTGTTCTGCATAGTGAAGCATCCACTTGAGTCTGGATGTAAATGCAGGATTGTACTTTAACAGTATTCTCATTGATTTTCCTCCTCCACACACACTTTTATGAAGAACTCTCTCAGTCTGTTCTGGAGGCTAGACATCTCGTTATGCAGAGTAGTGAGCATCGCTGGTTATTTATTCATAACCATAAATGCACTTTAAAAGCCTCCGAGTGGCCATAAGAGTAGAGAAACCGTGCAGATCCAATAACGCGCTGCTTTGGAGACAGGTGTAAAATGGACTAATGAATAGCGATTCATACTCTGGCCAGGGTGTGCGGTGCGGTGGGCCGGCCGGCCGGCTCGGCGAGAGGAGAGGAGAAGAGTGCTTAGGTCAGGCAATGAAAAGATATCGGCTCCAAATTCAATATTCTCGCTCCGGCCGTTCCTCTCTCCCAGAGGAGGGCTCAGAAGAGCTCTCACTCTCCTGTAACGCTTTCGCTGGGTGTCATCTATTTCTTCAGTTTGCATGTTTGAAAAGTTCATTACCTCACTCATGGCTAGTTAATTAGCCTTGTAAAGCTATCATTAGACCTCCTCCGGCCCCGGTTGGAAATTAGTCTTTGTCCCAAATCATTAAGACACCACAGGAGGCCTGTAAAAGTGCACTTCTACCATTAAGGCCTGATAGTGACACCCCAATGAAACGTCTGATGACAGAAAGAGAGAGAGACAGTCCGAATGGAGTCAGGTGTGTTCTAGGAGCCACTCAAGTCTCACCTCTGCTCTGACTCTGTCCAGACAAGCACCTGTCTTGGACTGTTCTGTGAGCTGAAAGCTGTGACTGCATCCCGGCTGAGACCCATATCCTGTCCTCTCGTGGTCTAGTCCCCATCCAGCCGCTCCCCATGACCATACACTGTGTACCCTGTTCTCGTCAGGCCTATCAGGCCAAATAGAGGAGCTTTAATGAGTAGAGAGATGGCTGTGTGACGGTGACTACTGTATTTTTTAAGAACAAATTCTTATTTACAATGATGGCCTACTGGGAAACAGTGGGTTAAGTGTCTTGTTCAGGGGCAGAACGACAGATTTTCTACCTTGCCAGCTCTGGGATTTGATCCAGCAACCTTTCAGTTACCATGTGTATGTGATCAATTTGATTTGATACACTGACACAGTCTCACACGGACCCAGCCTCAAATCTCAAACGTCATGACCACGGCCCAATACTCTAACCACTAGGATACCTGCAGCCCCTACCGTAGATGAATGTGTAGGAGCAGGAGAATGCATGAGGCCAGTTATTACAGCAGATGGTCATGTAGGAGTGAGAGGCTGGGGCCGTGGTCATGACGTTCGAGTCTTGAGGCTGGGTCCGTGTGAGGCTGTGTCAGTGTATCAAGTCAAATCAAATTGATCACATACACATGGTTAGCAGATGCTATTGCGAGTGTAGCAAAATGCCTGTGCTTCTAGTTCCGACAGTGCAGTAATCTAACAATTCAAAAACTACCTAATACACACTGCCTAATACACTCCCTGTAAGGCTGGGTCCGTGTGAGGCGTGACCAGATGAGCGTGATCGTGACTAGCAAGAGGGCTTCCACTTTAAGATAAAGCTCAGACACCTCCAGCTATAGTAAGAGCGGCACGCCGTCGGGCAGGCAGGAAGGGCATACTGATTATGCATGTGCTCATTTGTGTGTTGAAGCAGGGAGCATTTTAACTTTACAGGAATGTAACAGGATCTGATGTTCCCCCCCAGCTTTATTTTTAGAACAACTGTGTCTAATGGTACCTGGCAGGTACAGGAGGTGTCACATCTGTCCAAGGCCAGGTGATGCTCTCGCCCCTCGCCTTCCCCCCACCGCTCCCTCCACCAACGCGGTCAAATGACTCACGCTGAAGATCAACAGTGTCATTTCCAATAAACTCGTCTTCCTCTCCCTGCCACGTTCCATCAGTTCTGGGGATGGGTTCTTGCTAGTAGTCATTCCATTCCACAACACAGTAGAATAGGAAATGCATAATGTAGAAGAAGGTAAAGAAGATGAATGTTCTGTCTAATGCCAGGGGAGATTAATTAGAAAAATCCTCCCTTCTGACTGGCCAGATCTGGAGGTATAGAAGCCATACATCGTAGTCACAGCGCCCCTTTCTGGCCAGCAGGACTAGCCGTGTCAAAGCGGGCGAGGGAGGCAAGGGTATAGGTCAACACAGGATACAGCTGTACAACACACAACCCAGGGAACACTATACACTGTATACTATATACACTACTATGCTATACTGGAGCTCTTATCTTCATGTATTACTGCTGCTTGACAGTAACAGCACTCCAAACAACATCTGTATCAAACATCACCCAGACACTACAGGCAGCTCTATCTACTAGAATAGTTCAGTGGAGACAGGAACATGTCTTCCTCCCAGGGAAACCACACAACAACAACAACAACAACAGAACACCAGTGTGCCTGATGATGACAGGGAGTGTTTTGAGTTTCCTGCTGAGGTGATCCTCACAGACTCAGCAGAACGGTGCCATCAGCTGTAGCATTTGTTTGTGTTCTCTCTCCTTCTTTCTTTCCCTCCTCTCCTCCTCTCCCCCGGTTTCCCTCCAGAAGACAGGAAGCTGTTTGTGGGGATGCTTGGGAAGCAGCAGAGCGAGGAGGACGTCCGGCGGCTCTTTGAGACCTTCGGCCAGATCGAGGAGTGCACCGTCCTGAGAGGGCCTGATGGGGCCAGTAAGGGTCAGCGCCTGCCCACACACCTCACTTCCTCCATGCCTCTTTACTCCCTCTCTTCTTATCTGTCTCCTTCCCACTGTCTCTTGCTCTTCACTCCCCTCTTTCTCCGCTTCTCTTTCTCTCTCACACACTCTCTCTCCCTCTATTCCCACTTTCTCCCTCTCCATCTCTACTCTCTCCTCCCTCTCTCTCTCCCTCTATATATTCCCTTACTTCACCTGTCTCCTTCCCACTCTCATCCACTCCTTAGCTCACCCTCCTCTTCTCCCCTGGCCATACCTTCCCCTTACTGTTCTGTAGATCCCTTTCCACTTCTTTCTCTCGCCTTCCCCGTATACCTCCCCTACACATACAGCATCACACCTCATTCCTCTCACCTATCTATCTTTTCTCTCCGCACCTCTCGCTCTTCACTCCCTCCTTCTCCAGCTCTCCCTTTGTAGTCCCCATTCCTAACACCATTCACTTTCCCTAGGCTCGTACTCAACAAACACCTTGCAAACACCTCCTCCTCTTCCCCCCAACTCCCTTCCTCCTCCTCTTCCTGTTATCAGAAAGGCGGAGGGGTGTAATTATGTTTGTTTCCCACATCCCTGTCACCCGTCCCTAGAGACGTTTGTGGACAATGATGTCCTACTGTAAATAAATCAGTCTGTCCCTGGATTTTAGCACTGCCTGCCACTCACAACAATAACAGTAGAGCAGTATTTACCGAAACACAACAACAGCCCAAACGCTATGAAGTCCATTGAATCATAACGAAGTGAAAGATGGCTATGGATTTTTGATTCAAGCATTGTTCTTAGCCAGCAGTGTGTCTTCCTCCTATTATTTAATGGTTCTCTCTCATATACTAGTTCACAAGCTTTGTTATTTTCTCTGATAAGCAGCGAGCGTTGGGGTGCACTCTCTCTCTCTCTCTCTCTCTCTCCCTCTCTCTCTCCCCCCTACCTCGCACTCTCTCTCTCTGTATCTCTCTTTCTATTGCCTGTGATTTATCCTCCTATATTAAATGGCTGAATGTGTGAAATAGATGTGTGAGAAGGTGGGAGGTTTGATAATGTGCAGCTTCCAAGTACATTCAAGAGAAAGGCTGGCTATAATGAGCCGTGTGACTATCGTTGTGAACATCTGCTCCGCTCTCTGTTGATCCGGGCTCTATTGCTCTGCGTTGCCCAAAGGCCTGCTCCCTACTCCCTCTCCCCGGGCCGCTCCCGCTGCCTGCCTGGCTCTGATTGACAGCCCACAAAATGAAATAAGCCCAGCGCTGTGTGTTCCTGCTGGGTCAAATGGGAACCAGTGTGCTCCCTCGTTCATTCCTTCCCTCTTTCACTCATTTGCCAGTCACTGTAGCGCTCCTCTCTTCTCTCGATGCTACTCTCTATACCCTTCTCATCACCAGTTTCACATCATCAGCTCTTTTCTTCATCTTGCTTTATATCTCTCTCATTGTTGTGCTAAGATCTGTAGTGGTGTACCATAAGCATGGGTGTTGTCTGTTACTTACAGACTGTCCCAGTTGTTTGGCCCCCAGGTGACTGAGAGAAGGGTTTGACTGACTGCTCCTACCAGAGCCAGGAGCAAGGAGACAAATCACTTTGGCAACCACAGTACCGTACCACTAGACATGGTCCCATCAGTCAAATGAAACAGATCTTGAAATTGACAGTGCTCTCTATTCCATTATGGAGCCTTTGTCCCCTGTTGATGTAAATGTATGCCACTCGGAGGCTTTCAGCATCCTTTCAACCCAATAAAAAGGCCAAGAAGTTTGACATCCATCTCTGTATGGCAGCCCTGCTCAAAGTACTCTCAAAGTGAAACACTTGCTGCCAGAGTTGAATGGAGCGAGGAATTGTCAGGAATATCAGAGAGATGGCTTTTAGGTCTATAATTAAGTTGTGTTATAAATGTCATCCATTCTGCCTGATGGAATTCATGCATACATATGATTTTCTCCAGGAATTCAAAAGGCAGCACAGAACCTCCAGCGAGCTTGAAAGTAATGCAGTCTTTTTTTCTTTCTTCCTCTTCTCAACCATCATATTCCAGAACCTTGACTGACTGCGCACTACAATTTATGAGTCTAGCTTCACTTCCAATTCTTTAGAGAACTTCATGCCCCGGGTCCTAAACCTATCCAGGTTTTTTTTTTCTAGGTCAGGGAAAGCAAGGCTATACACACACCGCTACATTCTCTGCCTCAGTCAGTGGGGGGCGTTGAGAGCCCCATGTGTTTAAATGCATGTTGTTTGCCGAGCGCAGCGACTCTCAGCCTGCCCTGCCACCAGTCGGGCTGAGCTGAGCCGGGACACCAGGGCTTAATCACTGCCAGGGCCAGCCTTGTTAGCTAGGTGGATGTTGGGGATGGAGGGAGATAACCAACAGTATACCATCTAGGACCTGGAAACGAAAGCTGGGCTCTTTGAGTTTCCAGAACAAACTCTCCCTTTATTATTTCCACTACAAAGGTTAAATGCTTTTGTTCCCTCAAACAGAGGCGTGCAATCAAACGTTCCCCCAGACGGCTGCTGCCTCCCTCCCTCGCTCCAGTTGGAGGAAAAGGGGACCTTTAACTTCCAAAGCAGAGGGGAGTGCCATAGAAGGGAGAGTAAGGGGGCCACGGTGAAATCAAAGCCCTTTGTGACTTGTCTCCCAACCACTTTTAGTCATGTCTCCTGCCTTTATATAGCATCTGGTCTGAACACATACTAACTTACCCACGTAGCCATCATTAGAGTTCCCATTTACGTTTAGAAAACATTATGTTACATTAGACTCACATTTTCACATGTCTACATACAACATTGATCATGTTGATGGAGCACAGATTGCCAAGGTGACAGGGGGAAACTGTTTATATGCAGCCAGTGTATGTAACTCCATCCTTGGCCACATTTGATTTCTTTGAGGAAATGATTCATTTGTCTACATTGGGCTGCTGGATGGCTGTTTTAGAATGACTAAGTGAATGGGCTGTCTGGCTGTGTTTCTCTTGGGTGTAGCTATCAGCCATTGTAATTTAAATGAATCATCTGTGCCCCTGCGGGGAATTGATGATGAATAAATGTATATAAACACTTCTAATTGGATTGTTGAAAGCTTTCTAAATGTGTATCAGCTGTTTTTAAAAGCTCGGAAAACGCTGTCTGCCTTACACACTGGTCCTGCTCCGGTAAGAAAGGTCCATATGAATCCAGATGAGTTAATTACCTATGTAGTTAATTAGCTATCTAGTAATCAGACACGAGCTGCCTCCAGAAGACAGGAGTATGAAGGAGTCTAAACTAGAAGAAACCGTTGAGCATAATATGACTGGGATGAAGCCTGCAGTAAAATGCACCTATGGAATTTAAAGTGCTCAATGTAGGCTCATTTAAATATACAGTAAAACACTTTTAAACGGTACTACACTTTTATACAGTTCAACACTTTTATACAGTACAACACTTTTATACAGTACAACGCTTTTATACAGTTCAACACTTTTATACAGTGAAACACTTTTAAACGGTACTACACTTTTATACAGTACAACACTTTTATACTGTATAACACTTTTAACAGTATAACACTTTTATACAGTACAATGCTTTTATACAGTACAACACTTTTATACAGTACAACACTTTTATACAGTACAACACTTTTATACAGTTCAACGCTTTTATACAGTATAACACTTTTATACAGTACAACACTTTTATACAGTACAACACTTTTAAACAGTACAACACTTTTATACAGTACAACACTTTTAAACAGTACAACACTTTTAAACAGTACAACACTTTCTTTATTTTGCATAGTTTTTTCTGTTTTATTATCTCTCCCTCAATAAACATGTACATTTTGACAGATCAGACTATGTTTAGACACTTTATCCTTGGAATAGCTACATATTTGTGGGTTTGTTTTTGATCATGGGCATACATTTTTATACGTTAATCTTGTTTAATATATTATGTTGATTGAAAGCAGAAGTTAATTAATTGAAAACCCCAAGAATGTTACCTTCAGTTTTTTTTGTCTGTTCCTGTAGATTTTTGCATAAGCCAGGCAACAGATTTAAGATGATTTGAATGCCCCTTGAGCAAAGCCCTTAGTAGAAAATTATACACAAGCAAAGATACTGGCAGATAGGCAGATTATAATACTCTGCCTTTGTCATCATAATCTGTTTTATGATAGACTGCACACAGATCACAATGTGTAAATATTAAACAGATGAATAATCACAACCAAGGCTCGGTGGTAGATGCTGTTGCTCCTGTGCTCCGGCGTAGAGGGGTGGAATTAGAAATGGGCGAGGGACAGGATGTTCCATGCAGCTAACGCCTACACTACAATTAGAATGATTTATTCAGAGTTATGCACTGAAAACACAAATGGCAGAATACATTAACAAACTAGATAACATGAAAATAATGGTAATGAATGTTTTTGCCTGCTCTCTCTCTCTCTATCTCTCTTTCTTTCTTTCTCCTCCCTCCCTCCCTCCCTCCCTCCCTCCCTCCCTCCCTCCCTCCCTCCCTCCCTCCCTCCCTCCGTGACTGTCTGTCGGTGTGGGCGCGCGTGTGTGCAGGCTGTGCCTTTGTCAAGTTCTCCAGCCACACAGAAGCACAGTCGGCCATCAACAGCCTGCACGGCGGACAGACCATGCCAGTGAGTATAACCGTGTTACACGCACACACACACACACGGCTTCGATAAGATACTAGTACTCGTACAGTATACAGAATGGGTATTCACACATACTGTATAGAACATTGACGGCATAGCCGCCCTTCCTAAAGCTTTCAAATAATACATTCACACATAAAATGTATTGATGTTCACAAAGTAATCACAGTCAGCATCCAACTTTTCACATTGCACAACTGTATGTATGTGCAGCATAGATGTCTTGTCATTGAATATGCTGTATATATTATTGGATCAGTTGTCGGATCGTAATTTGCTCACCCTGTTGCAGGATATTTCATGCAGAGCAGGAAATGCTAACTTGTAGTGTATTCAAGGTTTAAAAAGGCTTCTAAAGTTTGTAATTTTGAATTTAAAACGCCTGACTTGATTTGCCGTAACTAACAATTTATCAACCCCTACAAAACTGTCAGTTTATTATAATCCACACAATAATTCAAATGTCCTGTTGCTGCAGGGTTACTCCTGCTGTGAGAAACTGGCCAAATTAAGATCCTACGCCTGTATATCTCCTCTCATATCTATTGTACCTTTTTACCAGTCTGTATCTATAGAAATCATTTTGTAATGACATATGAATAGTATACATTATGTGTGTCCTAGAACATATATGCAACAGAAATGATGCAGCTTTTCAAGATTCATATTATTTCATGCTCAAATATGGAAATCGTCTCTGAAAAATATCTGAAATCAAAACTGTAATAATTGATTTAGTGCACACTCATTGGGAGGTACTTTTCCGTAGAGGAAAATAATCAATAATGAATTCTCCTACAGTCTAAAAACACAACATTCACATAGAGCTTATCGTTCAGCGTATTTAATTAGAAAATGCAATATACTAGCACAACTTACGAGTCTTAGGAGACTAGTTCTTACCTTTATAGTCGTAGGTTTTGTAGCAAGCCTGCTTGGACGATTCATTTGAGACCACGATAGTAGAGAATTAACAGTGGAACCAAAGTGTTTTACAGTATCATGCTGTATTTCTCTAAACACAAACATCTCCTCCTACCCAACATGCTGGGAATCATCCTAATTATTGGATATCCTGCAACCCCTGTCAAACTGCAGTAATTACAAATTGGGGTTGTTATGCTTGTTATCTGGCATGTAAAGGCCATCATTAAACGTGTTTTACTAAGGGAAGATGATGAATAACACAGAATCTCCATGCATATTTTAGATTCACAGTCCCTGGCAGACACCTTAAGTTCATACACTCCATTGATGTCTTGCTATAAATATTTACTTCAGCTCTCTGGCAACAGGATAGTGTCCTGGAAGCCGGATGTCATTTACACACATTTCCCTTACTGATGCTGTCTGACACGTTTTGCAATAGCATTAGAAGTCACAAGCTTAGGGAGGGGGGAAAAAACACAGCAACTCTAACTTTGGGTGTGTGTCTGTTGCTGCGCTGAGCCCCTGCCCTGCCCAGCCTGCAGTAACACAGGGTCAGTACCAAAGCCAGCTAAACCACTTGAGTGCTGCTCCACGACGGATGAACTGTCCAAGGCGACATATGGAGCCCCAAACAGACCCGGAGTTGTATCCAGAGCCATCCAAAAGCTCATTCATAATCTATATTATCCATATCTCTCCCACTACCCCTGCACCTGTTACTTCTATATCCTACGTCCAAGTTCCAGTCAGATTAATAGGCAAGGTGGCCATTAGTACCGAGATAAGGCTTTGATACCTAGGGGGATGCAGTTAATTTGGATAATATCAGTGCCACATGTCGTCAACAACCGACTAACAGGAGGCAGGATCCAGAGAGGCTCTCTAACCTACTGCCAGCTGTGGGGTCTGGACCAGTCTCGCACAAAGAGCTCTCTCTTAATGTTCAACTCTAGAGCATCTGTGTTAGCTGGCAGCCACACCCGGCCGTAAATAATACCTGCACAGACCAAAATACATTGGGTGGTAATGAAAGCCATGGTAATGAAGGGAAAGGGCGAGGGACGCCACCGAAGGGCAGCGGCTGATAGATCAGGTCAGGCCTTTAATTGATGCAGATTGCAGGTGCCCCTAATTGAACTTAAAAGGTAATCAGGCTCCAAACAGGCCGACGCTCTCTTGGTTCAGCTGTTGAATTAAGGCTGTGGAGAGAGAGCGAGAGAGAGCAAAAGAGAACGAGAGAACGAAAAAAGGGGGAGACACAGGTGGCAGGGCTTCAAATGGCAGAGCCGGGGGCAGACAGCACCCAGCAAATTGCAGACATGGCCGTGTTCTGTGTCGCACCGGCGGTGACAGGGCCTGCTGAGCTCACTAGTGTTGGCAGGAGAGAGACAGTGTGTGAGAGGAGAGAAGGGAGAGAAAGAGAGGTAGTGGAGAGCCAGATTAATGAGAGATAACACAAAGCTAGAGAGCATGACACATAATACTCTCTCTCTCCCTCTCTCTCTCTCTCTCTCTCTCTCTCTCTCTCTTTCTCTCTCTGTCACTCTCTCTCAATCCCTTTGTTGTTCTCACTGTCTCTCTCTCTCTGTCACTCTCCCACACTCTCTCTCTCACTGTCTCTCTCAATCTCTCTCTCGCACTCTCTGTCTCTCTGTCTCTCTCTCTCTCTCTCTCTCGCTGTCTCTCTATGCCTCTCTGTCTCTCTGTCTCTCTGTCTCTCTCTATCAATCTATATATCTCCCTCTCTGTCACTCTCTCTCTGTCGCTCTTTCTGTCTCTGTCTCTCTCACTCTCTCTCTCTCACACTCTCTCTCTCTCACTCTCTGTCTCTCTCACTCTCTGTCTCTCTCTCTCTCTCTTCTACGCTGGATGAAAGCATGATAGAATTTCTAACACAGATACAAGTACGAGAAGATACCTTTTTATTGCTTGAGATCACTTACACTGTGTGTGTATTTTAATGGTGTGTTTGTGTGTGTTGTTAAAGTGGGTGACTGTCGTGGGTAGGTCATGTTGCCATGTCACTGATGGACAGTACGGACCAATGCAGACAAAAAGACAGACAGACTAATGAGACACATACCTCCCATCAGGCCCACGGGGATATGTGGAGAGACCGGTTCAACTGGAGTTGAACTGGAGGCCCACATGGAAGCCTCATCCAATTACTGGACAAACTTGTTATCTTCAATTTGATTATCTCATTTACGGCTTTGGGTTGAACCCTTTCAGCAAGGATGGAGCCCAATAATGTCACTGAACCAGGGTTTAGAGGACTATTTCAGTGCAATAACGTACAAGCATTCCCTGTTTTGACATCATATTGAGGAGACTGGACTTTTTGCTATGTCCATGAAGTATAGAAGGTGAATGATTACAGATAAACATAGAATTTCAGAAGTCATTTTCTTTAAAAAAAAACGGTCTACATGGTTGCCATTATGATAGTAAAGTAATGGTTTGTCATTAGTATTCTGTTGAGACAGGCTTCCACACATTATTTCCCGTATTTTGTCGTCATAAGCTTCTGCTGAGGATAAAGTCTGAGTGTGTGTTTACATGTCTGTATAGTACCCACTTTACACCAGTGACTTCATATCAGGGCTATGAGCAGATAAAACCAGAATGGTTTCACTCTTGTGGCTTATTTCTAATCCCTCAATTACATTTCCTTATTTTTTCTTCTTCTTCGTTTTGGCCCATACACAACATCCAGTGTGAGTTTTTCACAAGTCAAGTGTGTTGTTCTCAAAATTAGATTAGTTATTGAACCTGTGACAAATTCCTCAGCTGTACCCATCAAAAGTGAAGGCTCCCTGTTGCCCCTCACTGAATTCATTTTCTTTCGAGACAGGAGTCATGCCGTTGGAGGTTATTATTTTTGTTTGTTTGTCAGGTTATGATTTTCTGCTGGGAGAGAGACAGAGAATAGAGCGAGACAGCGAATAGAGAGAGAAAGGAGAGAGAAAGGAGAGAGATGGAGATGGGGAGAGAGAGAGCGAGAGAGAGAGCGAGAGAGAGAGAGAGAGAGAGAGAGAGAGAGAGAGAGAGAGAGAGAGAGAGAGAGAGAGAACGAGAGAGAGAGAAAGAGAACGAGAGAGAGCGAGAGAGCGAGAGAGAGAGAGAGAGAGAGAGAGAGAGAGAGAGAGAGAGAGAGAGAGAGAGAGAGAGAGAACGAGAGAGAGAGAAAGAGAACGAGAGAGAGCGAGAGAGTGAGAGAGAGAGAGAGAGAGAGAGAGAGAGAGAGAGAGAGAGAGAGAGAGAGAGAGAGAGAGAGAGAGAGAGAGAGAGAGAGAGAGAGAGAGAGAGAGAGAGAGAGAGAGAAGCTGCTTTCCATCTAGTGGCTGAATTATTCCCAGTTCTTTTCAGATGGATGAAGTCCTCTGATCCCCTCGAGTGAATTCTTCCTCTGAAGTCCCCTGTCTCTCCTAGAGATCGGGCTGGAGATCCAGTCAGGATGTATCAGGTAGAATAACAGGAAGTAGAAGGTATGAAATCCTTTGTTCTGACACTAGATATTTTATAGATAGAGTGAAGAGCCAATTCTGATTTAGGGGATTTTTTTTTAGAAAGTATGAGATTCTAAGGCCAGCACAATTTGTTCTCTCTCCAGCACCATAGTGAATAGGAGCTGTGGTAGTGTTTCAGTTTTAGTACGACTTTAGGCTGGCTCTGCAGACTGTTTCTTGCTCCCTGATACTCTACTCTGCTCTGCACTATGCAGACAGGGAGAAACCAGCCCAGCCTAGCTTGGGTCAGTGAGTCCTGAGTCACAGTGCTTTGAGTAGAGGCTGCCTGGAGCTCTCCCCTCCCAAGCCTTCTTCTTGCTGCTCACAATGCGTTCTTCATGAATAAATGAAGAATGGTTAATGAAAAATGGTTATAAATAGATAAAGGAATACACAGCTACATAAAGCAGAAAAGGAATGTGATCTAAGTGCCAGCCCCTCGCTCTGCTAAAGGAAACGTGTGAAGCGGGGGCAGTGCAGAGGCACGGTGCGACCGGTCAGAGAGGCGCGGTGCGACCGGTTGGAGAGGCGCTGGAGGGATATGTTTGCTCAGCGCAGACCTCATTAAAACCGACAGTCCCGTCCCTCCACCAGCCCCAGCAGAAGATAGGGAAAGAACAGTGAAAGGTCAGGGGGTGGGAAGGAAATGAAATGAAATTAGAAAGGACAAAACAGTGTACCATTAGAGCGGCACTCCGCCATATTGATTCAGCTAATTGAAATGGCATCTTGGGAACAGAACCAGATGGGTCCCCCTTGGCCTGAGGTGAGGCGCTGGCTGGCAGGTGCAGGGCTGAAGAGGGCTGGCTCCTCTGACAGGAAGAATCCAATATGACACCAACTGTCCCCCCAGGGTGCAGGCTGACACCCCTCCCAACACCCACCCAGCCTCTACAGCACAGTGCAGGAGACACAAACACCGCTATTGGTGGATGGGCTCAACACTTACTGCATTCGCATTCACCGCGTGAGGCAGTTTGTTTGTTTCTTTGTTTGTAAGAGTGACTTTGTCTTTGTTCTGTTTTGCTTTTTGAGGCGGACCCCCTTCGAGCACCACTGGTGAGTTGCTTGGGCTGGGTTCTAGCCTTTTGTTTTTGAGACCCAGTAGAGGTTACATTCTGGCTGTTGACACACACACACGCACACACATACACGCGCGCACGCACGCACGCACACACACACACACACTAGTCCTCATCTCTCTCTGTCTCCCTGTAGTTTCCATCTCTTTTCGATTTGTACTGTGCAAGGAAACATTGTAATCAAAATACAAATCAAAGTAGGCGTTTGTGCTGAACCTGTCAAGATGACACATTATATGAAAGATGAATACAAGTCATGATTATGGAGTCCTTTTCTCTCCCCGTGTCTTTGCTTTTCTGATCTGGCTAATCACATCCTGACTTCCCCCTGGCTGCCTGTGTCCTTCTGACCTTTCCTGGGTGCAACCGCAGCAGCAGTTCCTGGGTATCTCTCTCTCTCAGCGCAGCGTGCACTGGCTGGAATTAAATAGGATCTGGGCCTCTTGACAGTGTCTGAGGCTTTCTGTGTCTGTCTCTCTGCCTGTCTGGCAGCCTCCTCTCCTCTCTCCTCTCTCTCCTCTCCTCTCTCCTCTCTCCTCTCTCCTCTCTCCTCTCCTTTCCCTGGACGTCATATGAAGAACTGACTCTGGTCTCTGTCTCTCAAATGATTTAATTGGATCCAAACTCAGAAGCACAGACATCAATACAGCACTATATCTGCCATAAGGCACTGTCATTAGTCAATACTTCTCCCTGTGCACGCCAAAGGCTCCAGTCAGACCTCATTATGGAGTATCGTATTCAGTTGAGCGGCGGGAGGGGGACTGGGGCTCCTCTGGGACCACACTAAGGACCACAGTTCACTCCAATGTACACTGAGTATAACAAACATTAGGAACACCTTCCTAATATTGAGTTGCAGAACAGCCTCAATTCGTCTGGACGTGGACTCCACAACGTGTCGAAAGGGTTCTACAGGGATACTGGCCCATGTTGACTCCAATGCTTCCTACAGTTGTATCAAGTTGGCTTGATGTCCTTTGGGTGGTGGACCATTCTTGATACACAGGGGAAACTGTTGCCGTTCTTGACACAAACCGGTGCACCTGGCACCTACTAACATACCCCGTTCAAAGGCACTTAGAATCTTTTGTCTTGCCCATTCACACATACACAATCCATGTCTCAATCGTCTCAAGGCTTAAAAATCCTTCCCTTCTTTTACACTGATTGAGGTGGATTTAACCACTGACATCAATAAGGGATCATGGCTTTCACCTGGATTCATCTGGTCAGTCTGTCATGGAAAGGTGTTCTTAATGTTTTGTACACTCCGAGTGTACGTTAGTAGTCTAAATTTCACTAAACCCACAGATCATCTACTTTTCCCGCTGTCTCTACACAGCTCAGATTGGAGTCATTTAAAATATGCACTAATATGAAATAGTCCGCCCAGACCTTGTGTGGTGTGTGTCTGGTGTTGTGTGGTATGTGTCTGGTGTTGTGTAGTGTGTGTGTTTGGTGTAGTGTGTGTGACTCAGTATGACTCAGTATGGTGTGTGCATGAGTACGTGTGGTGTTCTGCATCGAGGTGTGTGCGTGCGTAGTCATTGAGGTACGTGTCTTGACTGAGTGTGGTGTGTGTCTGTCCATTGCTGAGATGAGTGTTGTCTTGGCTAAGTGTGGTGTGTGTCTGTCCATTGCTGAGATGAGTGTTGTCTTGACTGATTGCAGTGTGGGTATCCCCAGGGGGCGTCCTCCAGCCTGGTGGTGAAGTTTGCCGACACGGACAAGGAGCGGACCCTGCGTAGGATGCATCAGATGGCGGGCCAGCTCGGCATCTTCAGCCCCATGACCATCCAGTTTGGGGCCTATGGCGCCTACTCTCACGCTGTAAGTCTCGGCTCCACGGGGGAGGAGACGGTGAGCTTTTACACTCTGTGCATGCGAGTCACGGCTCCTCCTGATAGCTTGCCATACACACTCTGTCTATCTACGTTCACACCTGAAGTTAACATCTCCTCAAGTTTGGAAACTGTAGAGTTTGCACTCACACTGTAACTAACAGCTCGCCCTGGCAGGTGAGAATCACCCACTCTCACACAGAAAAGCAATCTGTCTGTCTGTCTGTCTGTCTGTCTGTCTGTCTGTCTGTCTGTCTGTCTGTCTGTCTGTCGGCCCTCTAGCTTCATCTCATTATATTGCGTTATCTGTTGTTTGTAATGAGCAGCAGCTCTGTAAAGCAGCAGTGCTGTTAAGTAGCAGGGCTCTGGGGCAACAGAGACCTGTCTATTCAACAACATGGCCAAGCAAACAGTGATGTGAAAGTAAACATGCCCCTCGTCCTGCGGCGATTTCACCCTGCCTCTCTCTCTCCCCGTCTCCCTTTCCCCCCTCTCACCATCTCCCTCCCTCTCTCTTCCACTGCCTCCATCTCCATCCTCTTTCCCTCACCCCCCCTCTTCCTCTCTCTCTTCAATGCCACAGCAGATGATGCAACAGCAAGCAGCGCTAATGGCGGCGACCCAGAACTCGTATCTGAACCCCATGGCAGCCATCGCTGCGGCACAAATGCAGCAAATGGCAGCTTTCAACGTCAACGGTCTGGTGGCTGCCCCAATGACACCCTCCTCAGGTACAAATACACAGTCAGGACTGGACTCTTGTCCTTCCCCAACCCTCCCTCCTATGTGCCTGTAATACTTCACTATATTCATTAGTGAGCCGTGTACAAGCCGTGCTAATGGCTGTTAGAACATTTCTTTAGACGTTATCAGCTTTCTTTTCATGTTTGTCTCTTTTAAAAGGGACAAAAAAACTGTCTGCCTTTTGGTAGTGGTGAAGTCTAGAGAAAAAATAGGGTGCCCTTTTGGTAGTGGTGAAGTTAGAAATGACATTGCCAGAGTGACAGAGGGCCCTAAAGTAAGATAAAGAAGACGTGTCGTGAGTGAGGCATGATGTGTTATGATGTATGACATCCCCCGGCCCTCATTGGCGACCTCTCTCTTTTTCTCTGTCTCCCTCACTCTCTCTCTCTCTCTCTCTGTCTCAGTCTCTCTCTCTCCCTTCATCTCTCTCTCTCCCAGTCTCTCTCCCTCCCTCCATCTCTCTCTCTCTCAATTCAATTTCAATTCATTTCAATTAAGTGAAATAGATAATAAACCAAAGTAAAATAAACAATACAAAATTACACTCACAAAAGTTCCAAAAGAATGCAGACATTTCCATCATATTTTGTCTATATACAGTGTTGTGATGATGTGCAAATAGTTAAAGTACAGAAGGGAAAATAAATCAACATAAATATGGGTTGTATTTACAATGGTGTTTGTTCTTCACTGGTTGCCCTTTTCTTCTGGCAACAGGTCACACATCTTTCTGCTGTGATTGCACACTGTGGTATTTCACACAATAGATATGGGAGTTTATCAAAATTGGATTTGTTTTCGAATTCTTTGTGGGTCTGTGTAATCTGGGGAAAATATGTGTCTCTAAAATGGTGCTATATTTGGCAGGAGGTTAGGAAGTGCCACTCAGTTTCCATCTTATTTTGTGGGCAGTGTGCACAAAGTGTCACAATCGCTGTCTTGAAAATGACCGGACCAAGGTGCAGCGTGGAGAGCGTACATTTTCTCTTTATTTCTTTAAATGTCGCCAACAAAACAATAAACAACAAAACCGAATCTGAAGCTTACTAGGGCTATACAGGCCACTAACAAAGACAACTACCCACAAATACAAAAGGAAAAAAAGGCTGCCTAAGTATGATTCCCAATCAGAGACAACTATAGACAGCTGTCCCTGATTGAGAACCATACCCGACCAAAACATAGAAACAAGGAACATGGAGTTTCCCACCTGAGTCACACCCTGACCAACCAAACATAGAGAATATGTTCTTCTTCTCTTGAGAGCCAGGCGTACCTTCAGTGGCCTTTCTCAGTAGCAAGCATATGCTCACTGATTCTGTACATAGTCAAATCTTTCCTTAATTTAGGGTCAGTCACAGTGGTCAGGTACCAAATAGTCTTCTAGTTTGCTCTGTTTTTTGTAAATTCTTTGGTTGGATCTAATTATGTTGCTATCCTGAGGCTCTGTGGGGTCTGTTTGTGTTTGTGAACAGAGCCCCAGGACCAGCTTGCTAAGGGGGCACTTCTCCAGGTACATTTCTCTGTAGGTGATGACTTTGTTATGGAAGGTTTGGGAATCGCTTCCTTTTAGGTGGTTGTAGAATTTAACAACGCTTTTCTGGATTTTGATAATTAGCGGGTATCGGCCTAATTCTGCTCTGCATGCATTATTTGGTATTTTACGTTGTACACATAGGATATTTTTGCAGAATTCTGCATGCGGTCTCAATTTGGTGTTTGTCCCATTTTGTGAATTCTTGGTTGGTGACAGACCTCACAACCTATAAAGGGTAATGGGTTATATAACTGAGTCAAGTATATATATATATATAGATTTACCCCCTTTTTTATGGTATTCAATTGGTAGTAGTTACTGTCTTGTCTCATCGCTACAACTCCCTTACGAACTCGGGAGAGGCGAAGGTCGAGAGCCATGCGTCCTCCAAAATAGAACCAAACCAAGCTGCACTGCTTCTTAACACAGTGCGCATCCAACCCAGACACACCAATGTGTCAGAGAAAACACCATACACCTGGCGACCTGGTCAACATGCACTGTTCCCAGCCCACCACAGGAGTTGCTAGATATCCCTGCCGGCCAAATCCTCCCTATTCCGGATGACGCTAGGCCAATTGTGCACCGCCCCATGGGCCTCCCGGTCGCGGCCAGCTGCGACAGAGCCTGGGCTCGAACCCAGAGTCTCTGGAGGTATAGCTAGCACATGCAGTGTCTTAGACCACAGCTCCACCCAGGAGGCCCGTGTTAAGTATTTTTTGACAGATCCTAATTTGGATGTCAAATTTTATGTTCCTTTTGATGGCATAGAAGGCCCTTCTTGCCTTGTCTCTCAGATCATTCACAGCTTTGTGGAAGGTACCTGTGGCACTGATGTTTTGACCAAGGTATGTATAGTTTTTTTGTGTGCCTTAGGGCAATGGTGTCTAGATGGAATTTGTATTCATAGTTTTGGCAACTGGACCTTTTTTGGAACACCATTATTTTTTGTCTTACTGAGATTTACTGTCAGGGCCCCGGTCTGACAGAATCTGTGCAGAAGATCTAGGTGCTGCTCTAGGCCCTCCTTGGTTGGGGACAGAAGAACCAGATCATCAGTAAATAGTATACATTTGCTGCAGACTGTTCTAGTGCGGGTGCTGCAGACTGTTCTAGTGCCATAGCCAATTCCTTGATATATATGTTGAAGAGGGTGGGGCTTAAGCTGCATCCCTGTCTCATCCCACGGCCCTGTGGAAAGAAATGTGTGTGTATTTTACCAATTTTAACAGTACACTTGTTGCTTGTGTACATGGATTTTATAATGTGAATACGTGGTCTGTCGTACGGCAATTTGGTAAAAAGCCAATTTGACATTTTCTCAGTACATTGTTTTTGCTGAGGAAATGTATGAGTATGCTGTTAATTATAATGCAGAGGATTTTCCCAAGGTTGCTGTTGACACATATAACTATGTACTACGTATAACTACGCAGTAGTTATTGGGGTCAAATTTGTCTCCACTTTTGTGAATTGGGGTGATCAGTCCTTGGTTCCAAATATTGGGGAAGATGCCAGAGCTGAGGATGGAATTTGTGGTCTGTATATTTTATCATTTCATTTAGGATACCATCAACCCCACAACCCCACAGGCCTTTTGGGGTTGGAGGGTTTGTATTTTGTCCTGTAGTTCGTTCAATGTAATTGGAGAGTTCAGTGGGTTCTGGTAGTCTTTAATGTGTTTTTGCTGTTTGTTCTTTGTTATAGAGCCAAAAAGATTGGAGAAGTGGTTTATCCACACATCTCTGTTTTGGATAGATAACTCTTTGTGTTGTTTCCAATTGTCCCAGGACTGGTTATAGTCTATGGATTCTTCAATTATATTGAGCTGATTTCGGACGTGCTGTTCCTTATTTTTCCGTAGTGTCTTTCTGTATTGTTTTAGTGATTCACCATAGCGAAGGCTCAGGTTTTATGGATCTCGATGTTTTTGGTTGGAAAGGTTTCTCCATTTCTTTCTAGGTTTTTGCATTCTTCATCAAACAGTTGTCATTGTTGTTCATTTTCTTAGGTTGTCTGCTTGAATATTTTAGATTTGATAGGGAAGCTGAGAGGTCAAATATACTGTTTAGGTTTTCTACTGCCAAGTTTACACTTTCACTATTACAGTGAAACATTTTGTCCAGGAAATTGTCTAGAAGGGATTGAATTTGTTGTTGCCTGGTTGTTTTTTGGAAGATTTCCACACTACTTTCCTTCCTTCTATAGCATTTATTAATATTATTCAGTTCCTTTGGCTTTGATGCCTCATGATTGAACATAGCTCTGTTCAAGTAGTGTGACTTTGCTGTGATCTGATAGGGGTGTCTGTGGACTGACTGTGAACGCTCTGAGAGACTCTGGGTTGAGGTCAGTGATAAAGTAGTCTACAGTACTACTGCCAAGAGATGATCTATATGTGTACCTAAAGGTATAAAGAAGTCCCCTCGAAGCCTACCATTGACTGCGTCCGACAGAGCTGCAGGCCTTGTGACCCATTTTTGTTGATTATGTTGTCGTAGTTGTGTCTGTGGGGATTATGGGGGAGGGAATGCTGCCACCTCCAGGTAGGTGTTTGTCCCCCTGTGTGCTGAGAGTGTCAGGTTCTTGTCCATTTCTGGCATTTAGGTCGCCACAGACTGGTACACTAGTACATGTCCCTGGGCCTGGGAGTGGTTGATCTCCCCTCTAGGATGGAGAAGCTGTCAGCGTTAAAGTATGTGGAGTCTATTAGGGGGATATAGGTAGCACACGTGAAGACATTTTTCTCTCTCTCTCTCTCTCTCTCTCTCTCTCTCTCTCTCTCTCTCTCTCTCTCTCCTTATCTCTCTCTCTCTCTCTCTCTCCTTATCTCTCTCTGTCTCTCTCTCTCCTTATCTCTCTCTCTCTCTCTCTCTCTCTCTCTCCTTATCTCTCTCTGTCTCTCTCTCCTTATCTCTCTCTGTCTCTCTCTCCTTATCTCACTCTGTCTCTCTCTCCTGGTCTCTCTCTGTCTCTCTCTCTGTCTCTCTCTCCTTATCTCTCTCTGTCTCTCTCTCCTTATCTCTCTCTTTCTCTCTCTCTCGCTCTGTCTCTCTCTGTCTCTCTGTCTCTCTCTCCTTACCTCTCTCTGTCTCTCTCTCCTTATCTCTCTCTGTCTCTCTCTCTCTGTCTCTCTCTGTCTCTCTCTCCTTATCTCTCTCTGTCTCTCTCTCTCTCCCTCTCTCTCTCTGTCTCTATCTCCTTATCTCTCTCTGTTTCTCTCTGTCTCTGTCTCTCTCTCTCTCTCTGTCTCTCTCTCCTTATCTCTCTCTGTCTCTCTCTCTCTCTCTCTGTCTCTCTCTGTCTCTCTGTCTCTCTCTCCTTATCTCTCTCTGTCTCTCTCTCCTTATCTCTCTCTGTCTCTCTCCCTCTCTCCCTCTCTCCCTCTCTCTCTCTCACGGGCCACTGTTTGTGTTACCGGGAACATAGCCAATCTTATGACTTTGAATGCAAAGTCCTTGACTATACAATATACAAGCAAAGATTTGTGGGAGATAATCCTGGACCTGAGTTTGACCTGTCTTCCTGGCCCTTGTCGTGAACAGCTTTGATGGCTCGACACTAAGTAGGCAGACTGGCCCAAGACAGGAGCTCCACGCGTCTCTCGAAATGAATTAAATAAAGTGGCTCAGTCCCCTCTGCATCCATCCGCCATCTGTAATCCACAAAGCCTACATACACCCAGGTAATGCCTTTCAAATTTAATCCTACATGACTTAAATGCCCTTCACCGGGATTAGGGAGAAGAATAATATTCCATCTGGCACAAGACGAGAGAGCATGGACAAGGTGACAAACCTGAAATGTGGCCAGGGGGAGAGGCTGAGGCCACTAACAGACAGAAAGGCCCCAGCCCCAGTGTCCAATTAGACGCTGGTCAGAGAGAGGCTGCAGACTGTGGAGTGTGAACCATGTCCACCACGGCCTGTGGTCCCAGTAATGAAACAGGGTTTCTCTATTTACAGGCACAAGCACGCCGCCGGGTATCAATGCCACGGCCTTGCCCAGCCTAGCAGCGCCCATGGGGGTCAACGGGTTCGCATCCCTCCCGCCCCAGACCAACGGTCAGCCTAACAACGAGCCAATCTACACCAATGGGATCCACCCCTACCCAGGTGAGACAGCCAATGGGATTCACCTCTACTCAGGTGAGCCAATCTAACAGCAGTTTCATTCATTTGACTTGTAGCCTTTTCTTAACTAGGATAAAACCATTATATATGATATTTTTGTCGAGGGAGACCTGGCAATATAGTCTTAGGTTGACTGCCATACCGCAATCAGTATAGGAGTGTGACGGTGGTTGTGAGAGTCAATTATGAGTTTGAAGTTGGTTTAAGAAAAGCAAGCTGAGCTTTCATGATGAGCGAGTCAATGCATCCATCAGTGCATTATGGTTAATATGATGAGCCTAAAAAGCGTCTTAATGCTGCATGCGCCTGATGATTCCTGAACACCTGACACATCATCATGCACTTCACTCCTTGATGCATTATGTACGGCAGCTGCAGTGATAATGAACCACAAAGCAGTTTGTTTGGCATGTTGTTAATATTTGATGCAAACATCTGGGGGGCGAACAGGAATTTTGAAGAACTGTGAAATATGACAACTCGAATCCATGTGTGACTCCACCCTCTGTCTCGTTCTCCCTCTCTCCCTCTCTTATTTATTTCTCTCTCTCGCTCTCGCTCTCGCTCTCGCTCTCTCTTTCTCTCTGTCGCTCTCTCTTTCTCTCTCTGCAGCACAGAGCCCTACAGTGACTGACCCTCTCCAGCAGGCTTACGCCGGTGTGCAGCACTACGCAGGTGACCTCCCTCTCCTCACTCCTCCCCTCCCACTATGGCTGCTAAAGATAGCCCAGAGGACTGGCCAATTTTCTCCAGGATTAGGAAACTTTACATTAGGATTTGAACGGATTTCCAGTGGACTTGATTATACACCCATACAAAAATCTTAATTCCAAAAGTACCCTGAGAACTGTGTTCCAGACACCCCTCTACATGATTATGATATAGATGGACAGACACTAAGACCTCTCCTCTTTAACCATGTCACAGGATAGGAATAGACTCTCCTTCCTGTGTTGTATGTGTCCCTGTTTAGACAATGCATTCCCTTTGTGTAGTGATCCACAATGAAAATTAGCCCGGGCTCCAAGTCATAATGCAATTTATTTTTTCAGTGTATGAAGGACGTGAACAATAGAATCATGATTTAAGTCGTCGCGAATGGAGATGTGACATCCCACTCTGGCTCTTCTCCTTCTCTTTGCAACAGCAGCCTACCCTGCCGCATACGCACCAATCAGTCAAGCGTTCCCCCAGCAACCCACCATCATCCCCCAGCAACAGAGAGAAGGTAAGAGCTAGCGGGAGCGACCACCCAAGAAAAAAGGTGATAATTACCATGTTATATTCTAATGTACGTCTGCGTTGAATTAGCCAGGGAGAGGAAACACTGGGCTGGAAAATGGGAGAAAGAGAGAGCTTCATTTAAAGGAGTTTAACATTAACAGGCAGCAAGATGGAAAAGTTACTCTGTCATTATTCAAAAACTGGACTAATTCAAACTCGCAGTGTTCGACTGGTTAATCAGTCCATTACAATGTGTTTAAGTGCTTATAAATATTCATTAGATGAATTAGCTGCATGCAAAATCATTTATTAACATTCCTAGTTTAGTGTTAGTACCATAGCATTAAATGTAATAAAGCATAGGATATGCTGTAACTGTAAATCACTCTTCCTGACACTGTTTGTCAGATATAATTATTCATTTATGTTATTGTACAGCATGTGATGGTTATGAATATGATTATTAGTCAACGTGGAAAATCTGAAATTACTCTAAGTGCTCTAACATTGCATAAGAGGAATAATTGTATTGCAGTATGTTTTGCCAAGCATTGTGGTCTACCTGCCCCATCCTTGAGTTAAAGGAAGCTTGCATTAGGGTTATGTGACTGCTATACTTAAGCAAAAGAGTTGCTCCTCCTCCTGACAGTGTGTCAGCCCCACTGGCTTGTCTCTGACTCAGATCTGAATCCTTCCCTCTCTGGCTTGGCTGTTGGCTGGTCTCCCAGTCTGCCTACCACAGTCTGCAGCCTCCAGGAGACTGCAGACGCAGCAGCCCCCATTTCATGAGACACACCTAAACTAACAAACAGGCAGAATAAAGCCACAAGCTCAGACCGTAAAACCACAGCTCTCTATCATACTGTGTGTGTCCTCTATCTGGGCCAGGGAGAGTCAGTCAGCAGCAGCCTCTTATCAGCCTTCTCACCAGCCACAGGCTCATCTCGTCATGCTATCATCCCCGAGCAATGAGACAGGGAACAATCCATGCAGCCGCTAGCACAGCCCACCAAGCAGCCCACATCTCTCTCTCTCTCTCTCTCTCTCTCTCTGTCTCTCTCTCTCTGTCTCTCTCTCTCTCTCTCTCTGTCTCTCTCTCTCTCCCTCTCCCTCTCCCTCTCTCTCTCTCTCTCCAGTCTATTCCTCTCCTCATCAGAAGGCCATGTACAGTATGTGGCATCTGGGTGTGTGTGGAGACTGAAGCGAGATTGGGAGCCAGTCAGTCCTGTCCTACTGTCAGCTAGTAATTGGGGCAGACACTGGGCTTATGTCATCATGCATGCTCTGCCTGTCCTCTCCTTCTATTTCCCCATGTAACCTCTATAGTTTGTTGTTGTTATTTCCCACCAGGGCCGGAAGGCTGCAACCTGTTTATTTACCATCTGCCCCAGGAGTTTGGAGATGCAGAATTAATGCAAATGTTCCTGCCTTTCGGCAACGTCATCTCCGCCAAAGTCTTCGTGGACCGGGCGACCAATCAAAGCAAGTGTTTTGGTGAGTCAGTGTGTCAAAGCCGTCATCTCTGCTGAGAAAAAAAAGAATCGGATGAGAAGTCAACTGTGATGTTTGGCAATCTTCTCATGTGCCACTTTGGATTCTGCATTTAGTTGTATTTTCCTTTATTCCCTGTGTCTATCCTAATCAAGTTGCAATGAACATTTTAAAAGTGGCGTTACATGCGAGTGAGCAGAGAGGAGAGGGTGATGAGGGGGATGTGTGCTTCGCTTCTATAGTTCAACTCATCAGCAGATGCTTTTGAGACACTGGGAGTGGGTGAGAGTGGAGGAGGGGCGATTTGTTTCTAACTACCTCCAGTTTAAGCCCACAGCTCCCCAACTTCAAGTACATGCCTATTACCATGTAACTAGACATGCAGTATAGGGGAATATAGTCACCATAAGTTCTTCTGGCTATTAGTTTCACCTTCAACAAACATACTATAAAACTATGGTTCCCCAGCCCCCATAGAAAGCCCCTAGAGACCCAGACTCCCAGCCTCCTATCCAACACCTTCCTCCCACACAGCCTGTAGGGATGAGACTGGGTGGTGGAGGATGTACAGGTGGACTGTGTGATCTCCAGGAGATAATAATAGACCTGTTAGAGCCCTAGACAGCAGCACCCACGAGATGAGGAGCTGGATTACAGAAACGGACCACTGGCCTCCTATATGGGCTGTCTAGGATGAGAAAAGCATGTCTATCACTACTCTACAAGGAAGGACAAAGAGGCTGTGACCTCACGCATCTCACCATTATTTTCCCATGCAGCTATTAATTAAGATCTTGGCTGAAAAACAATCATTTAACCTCTCATTTTTTCTCCTTCCTTTTTATAGTCTGAGCCCCGGGGCTCTTGTGAGAGACATTAACAAATTAGACAGAAGATGCTATGCATTATGTGAACTAAATCATTACTCTCCTGCAGTAAAAGGGGAAGCAATTTGATCCCTCTTCAGTTCAAAATGGGATATGAATTCTTCCGATGCACATTGGATGCAACACACGCATACACACCATGCATGTGCACGTGTGTGTGTGTGTGTGTGTGTGTGTGTGTGTGTGTGTGTGTGTGTGTGTGTGTGTGTGTGTGTGTGTGTGTGTGTGTGTGTGTGTGTGTGTGTGCGTGTGCGTGTGTGTGTGCGTGTGTGTGTGCGCGCACACGCCTTGTGATTCTCAGTGATTGACAATAGGCAATGAGCCAATGTCATCATTATGGAATCCAGGGTAGTCATTGACTTACTGAGATGAGGCAAAGTCACAGTTTAAAAAGTGACATAGTCAATGTAAAAAAGAGTGTTCCAAACACAACATTCCAAACACAGCTTACATTGACATCCTCTTTGGTAATTGTTAGCTGTTGGTGTTAATTATTAGCTTCAGAAAATCAGATGTGCAGCTGAAGAAGATGGTGGATCCGTCACTGAACGACCAGCTGACCCAAATGACTAGTGTTGAGTAAAAGCACAGCGAGATCTTAAAAGACTGGCTTTAGAGTGGGATGTTGAGTTTCTGGCTGTTTCAAGGTCTTAGTCTGGGGTCTGTTGGGATACACTGTTATTTGAATCCTCCATGTTTAGTTACTCAATATTGACATTTAATGATGATCAAAACTCACCTCTCTAAGTAGTATTAGTGGAGCAAAAATTGATTTTAGAAGGTCCTCTGAAAGCACTGCGTACACACTCGCAGTCTAACACTTACCATTGAAATAGATGATCCTCTGTTTTTAGAACAGCAAGCAGCACTCTATTGTTTTGGTTGGCTTAAAGCGGGAGCAGTCCCCTTCACAACGTCGGTCAGCATCTAGCTGTGCAGTTCCCTACAGCTTAGACACTAAGTCACCGCACCAGGAGTCATGCAGAGCTGTAGAATGGTGAGGCTGTGGCCTTTGTCAGTACTCTACTCTCACCTGCAAATCAAAACCTTGTCCGTAATACCCGACAATGATGTTACAGAGGAATGAAGAGCTGCTAGGGAACATGAAATGATGATTCATACATGACAGTATTCAATCTCCTCTCATAAAGGCTGTTTGGGGTGTTTTACATTGTGCTGTGCAATGAATGTGTCCCAGCCAAGTGCTGCTAGTCCTTTTGAAGCGTACAGTGCTGTATAAAACATCCTAATAAACCTGGCAGCTGACTGATTTACATGGTGTAAAGGGGGCCAGGATTTACCACGCTTCTAGTCTGCTCTTTTCTTTGTCCTCTCTTTCGTCCCCATCTTCTTCTTCCCCCTTTTCCCCTTCCTGACAATCACCTTTTGGGGTTGGGATGTAAACGCAAGGTTGAGATTGATGAGGGCAGGATGTGAGGGGGATCGCTGCTGTCTGACAGGCCCTTCCCTGCTCAGTTTGTTTAAAGGGTTTGTAAAAGCAGGAGCCTTATCTCTCCCCACCTGACAAAAGCCTGCCCTCTCCCTCAAAATTAAACTGGACCCATAGCAACGTGATCAAATCAGCTGGAAGGCGGAAAATTCAGGCCGTCAATCACGGAGGTGTCTGATAAGAGCAGGCAGGAGTCCCAGTGTGGAAAGCTCCAGGCTCATTCCGCCCCAACACCCAGGTGATAACTCAGAGTACATGCAGGGCAGGGGAGAGGAGAGGCGGGCACCTCTATTCACAGGCAGGGGAGAGAAGAGACTGACACTTTTACTCACAAGGAGGGGAGAGGAGAGGCTGGCACCTCTATTCACAGGCAGGGGAGAGGAGAGACTGACACCTTTACTCACAGGCAGGGGAGAGAAGAGACTGACACTTTTACTCACAAGGAGGGGAGAGGAGAGGCTGGCACCTTTACTCACAGGCAGGGGAGAGGAGAGACTGACACTTTTACTCACAGGCAGGGGAGAAGAGAGACTGACACCTTTACTCACATGCAGGGGAGAGGAGAGGAGAGACTGGCACCTTTACTCACAGGCAGGGGAGAGGAGAGGAGAGACTGGCACCTTTACTCACAGGCAGGGGAGAAGAGAGGAGAGACTGACACCTTTACTCACAGGCAGGGGAGAGGAGAGGAGAGACTGACACCTTTACTCACAGGCAGGGGAGAGGAGAGGAGAGACTGACACCTTTACTGACAGGCAGGGGAGAGGAGAGGAGAGACTGACACCTTTACTCACAGGCAGGGGAAAGGAGAGACTAGCACCTTTACTCACAGGCAGGGGAGAGGAGAGGAGAGACTGACACCTTTACTCACAGGCAGTGGAGAGGAGAGGAGAGACTGACACCTTTACTCACAGGCAGTGGAGAGGAGAGGAGAGACTGACACCTTTACGCACAGGCAGGGGTGAGGAGAGGAGAGACTGACACCTTTACTCACAAGCAGGGGAGAGGAGAGACTGACACCTTTACTCACAGGCAGTGGAGAGGAGAGGAGAGACTGACACCTTTACGCACAGGCAGGGGTGAGGAGAGGAGAGACTGACACCTTTACTCACAAGCAGGGGAGAGGAGAGACTGACACCTTTACTCACAGGCAGTGGAGAGGAGAGGAGAGACTGACACCTTTACTCACAGGCAGGGGAGAGGAGAGGAGAGACTGACACCTTTACTCACAGGCAGTGGAGAGGAGAGGAGAGACTGACACCTTTACGCACAGGCAGGGGTGAGGAGAGGAGAGACTGACACCTTTACTCACAAGCAGGGGAGAGGAGAGACTGACACCTTTACTCACAGGCAGTGGAGAGGAGAGGAGAGACTGACACCTTTACTCACAGGCAGGGGAGAGGAGAGGAGAGACTGACACCTTTACTCACAGGCAGGGGAGAGGAGAGACTGACACTTTTACTCACAGGCAGGGGAGAGGGGAGGAGAGACTGACACTTTTACTCACAAGCAGGGGAGAAGAGAGACTGACACCTTTACTCACAGGCAGGGGAGAGGGGAGGAGAGACTGACACTTTTACTCACAAGCAGGGGAGAAGAGAGACTGACACCTTTACTCACAGGCAGGGGAGAAGAGAGACTGACACCTTTACTCACAGGCTGGGGAGAGGAGTGACTGACACTTTTACTCACAGGCAGGGGCGAAGAGAGACTGACACTTTTACTCACAGGCAGGGGAGAAGAGAGACTGACACCTTTACTCACAGGCAGGGGAGAAGAGAGACTGACACCTTTACTCACAGGCAGGGGAGAGGAGAGGAGAGACTGGCACCTTTACTCACAGGCAGGGGAGAAGAGAGGAGAGACTGACACCTTTACTCACAGGCAGGGGAGAGTAGAGGAGAGACTGACACCTTTACTCACAGGCAGGGGAGAGGAGAGGAGAGACTGACACCTTTACTGACAGGCAGGGGAAAGGAGAGGCTGACACCTTTACTCACAGGCAGAGGAGAAGAGAGAAGAGGCAGGCACCTCTACTCGCAGGCAGGAGAGAGACACATCTACTCATGGCACCCTCCACCTTCCCACACCTACACCCAGTACGCCCCGCCCTGAACCTGGCACCATGCTCCAACCCTGCTCCTCTTACTCTACACACACACACTCAAACACATAAATACACTTTCATTTCCACTTTGCCATGCTTGGAGACGTACAGATGTAGGATCTTAATTTGAACCAGTTTGCTGCAACAGGAAAATAATCCTGCAGCTACAGGAAATGTGAATTATTATGTGGATTATAACTAATGGACATTTTTGTAGGGGTTGATGCATTTTTCGGAAGGGAATATAATTTCTGAAATTTCAAAGTGGAAATTACAAACTTCAGAAGCCTTTTTAAATCTTAAATACAATACAAGTTTTACAATTCCTGCATTGCAGTTCTCCTGAAACAGGGTGATCAAATTAAGATCCTACATCTGTATGGACCAACGCTCATACACACAGATATTCTCTGTCAGTTTCTCAAACACACAGAAAACAAAACCTCACACGTAGTGTGACACTCCTTTTCATCTCATCTGCTACCCTGTTGTTCAAATTACACCCTCTGACTTCTAACACTCTTCAATTAGGAGCTTTTTGATATCTATATCATTAACCATTTCGTTATTTTGTGTAATCATGCTTTTATTTCAGTGAATTTCAATTTACCTCCTGAATAGAGAAAATTAAGACCCATTGTTGTTGCATTGTTGGAAGCTAAAAAGGGGTCTCTCTCTTTCTTCCCCTTTTCATTATTTCTTTCTCCGCCTCTCCCCATCTATCCTTCACTCTGTCTCTCTCTCTCTCCCTCCTTCTTTGTGTCCCAGGCTTTGTGAGCTTCGATAACCCGTCCAGTGCCCAGGCGGCTATCCAGGCCATGAATGGTTTTCAGATAGGCATGAAGCGGCTGAAGGTGCAGCTGAAGCGGCCAAAGGATGCCAACCGACCTTACTGACCCCTCTGCCGTCCACATCCAGGTAAGAGCAGACGCCATGCTATGCCCACATTCATGCCCAGAGCCAGGGTTGAATGGCAGACAGCCCCTCAGGGTGCTGGCCTATGAGGAGGGAGTAGGAGGGGCAATGGGCTGACATGTCTGACTCCCCCCAGCTAAACTCCAATCGCATGATGAGGGCTACTGCATACCTGAAACATGTTATTTTGGTTGTATACATTAGACTACACATCATTGTAACAAAAGACCAGTACATGTGTTTCCATTGTATATTTCCATGAACAATTTGTAAATCCTATTTGTATGTTTTTCTTAATTTCTTGTCAGATAGCATTTGAATAAAGACATGTAGCACTAATTGAAAGGAGGCTGTCTGAGCAGACGGCCTGAGGAGAGGAGAAGAGCGGAGGAATGACTTTGACGTAACACAATGATGAGGACAGGCTCGTCATTATGACATCCTCAGTGTGTCTCTAACAACAGCCGTGTGTGTGTGTGTGTGTGTGTGTGTGTGTGTGTGTGTGTGTGTGTGTGTGTGTGTGTGTGTGTGTGTGTGTGTGTGTGTGTGTGTGTGTGTGTGTGTGTGTGTGTGTGTGAGGATGGGGGTAAGTCTGCCTGGGGTTGGTCTCCTGCCGTTCTAACTGCTCAGTATGTGTGTATTCTTCTCATTGTTAGAGCAACACATTGTCTGTAAGTGTGTAGTGTTCACTGTTCATCCCATGTACTCTCCTGTCTGGTCCAGTCCAGGCTCTTCCTGTGTGAGATTTTACATTGTTACTTGATTTGTTTTGGGGGTAAATGAATTGAATGTGAGACCAATTTCACTGAAAAGCACACAAAAATGCAATACATCATTTTGAAGCCAGAAATAGGCCCTTAGATGTAGGTGTAGATACTTTATAAGAGGATAAATCATCTATAAATTATATTTATAGATTGACTGAAACTTTTGTATTACCAATGTAATAATCTCAAACTTAAGATTTAAAAGACCATTCTTCTCCACTCTTCTACTAACTCAGTAATTCTGCCGACAATTTCTGGGTCTTAAAGAATTTATAATTGACTAAAGGTACTCAATGTACATACCAACATCATAGCATACAATGCATGGACAAAATCCAATTATTTAGAGTGTGACTGTGTTAGTTTGAGATGTAAAATATGCCATTTGGCCTGGTCTTATCTTTGTGAGTACAGTGCAGCACTCTAGTCTTTTACCCTGACTGAAAAGCCTCTCAGAACTGCTTCAAAAAGAAAAATAAAGGCCATTATTTTAGTTATTTTTGAAGGTTCCATTTTTATCTCTATATTCCCAATTGTATTTGTTGATTTGTTGACTTTTTCATTTTGACAGTAATAACCTCCCTTCATTTGGTTTGTCAGCCAGAGACGTTGAGAGAGAGAGAGGCTGGAATAAATGGGAAAGTAAAGTCTACATCATATGTACCACTTGAGAAAAAAAAATAGGAATTCCACCACTTCTCTTCTTCTTTTGTTTTGCACCCAACCCAACCTGCCAACCTGCCAATCATAACATGAGATGGCCTCTCCGTGGTCGTTGTGTAGCCAACCAGTAGCCACCAGTCACAGGGACACGTTCCCAGTTCCCACACCTGTAAGTTGAACCCATGGTGTCATTTTATTTTGGATGACGTCATGTTGCAGGACTGTGACTGCGTGCGTTGCATGACGTGGCGTCGAGTTCATTTTATATCTCTATCTATTTTTTCGCCCTCTTTTTAATATACTTTTGGCAGCTTGTGAAGTACAGTAAATGGATGCCTTTTTGATTGCTGCTAGCTGTTGTTAGGAACATCTGACATGCTGATTGACTGGTTGATCATTATCAATGATGACGTGACTTTTGACCTTATTTGCTGTTGTAACGTGACCTTGTGTGTTGAATTTTTTCTCGTGAACTTCAATGTTCAATGTGTATGGATATTCTGTATCTCTCTCTCTCTCTCTCTCTGGGTGGGAATACTATATATATATATATATATATATATATGAAGAAACTGTGTGTATATATATATATATATATATATATATATATACACACAGTTTCTTCAGAAAGTATTCACACCTCTTAGAGTTTTTCCGCATTTTGTTGTGTTACAGCCTGAATCTAAAATGTATTAAATTGAGATTTTGTGTCACTGAGAGGAGATTTTGTGTCAAAGAGGAGTTGTGTTTTTAGAAATGTTTACAAATTAAAAGATGAAATGTCTTTACTCAATAAGTATTCAACTTTGTTATGGCAAGCCTAAATAAGTTCAGGAGTACAAATGTGCTTACAAGTCACATAATAACTTGCATGAACTCACTCTGTGTGCAATATTAGTGTTTAACATGATTTTTCAATGACTCCCTCATGTCTGTACACCACACATACTATTATCTGTAAGGTCCCTCCGCCAGGCAGTGAATTTCAAACACAGATTTAACCACAAAGACCAGGGAGGTTTTCCAATGATTCGCAACGCAGGGCACCTATTGGTAGATGGGTCAAAATAAAAAAAAGCAGAGATTGAATATCCCATTCAGCATGGTGAAGTTATTGATTACACTTTGGCCCAGTCACTATAAAAGACACAGGCGTCCTTCCTAGGTCAGCTGCCAGAGAGGAAGGAAACCACTCAGGGATTTCACCATGAGGCCAATGGTGACTTTAAAACAGTTACAGAGTTTCATGTGATAGGAGAAAATCAAATCAAATGTGTCACTTGCGCCAAATAGAACAGGTGTAGACCTTGCAGTGAAATGCTTACTTACAAGCCCTTAACCAACGATGCAGTTTTAAGAATACCTAAAAAAGTTACATTTAGAAAAAAGTAAGAGATAATAAAAACAAATAATTAAAGAGCAGCAGTGAATAACAATAGCGGGGCGAAATACAGGAGGTGCCGGTAAAGAGTCAATGTGTCAATGTGCGGGGGTACCGGTACAGAGTCAATGTGTCAATGTGCGGGGGTACCGGTACAGAGTCAATGTGTCAATGTGCGGGGGTACCGGTACAGAGTCAATGTGTCAATGTGCGGGGGTACCGGTACAGAGTCAATGTGTCAATGTGCGGGGTACCGGTACAGAGTCAATGTGTCAATGTGCGGGGGTACCGGTACAGAGTCAATGTGTCAATGTGCGGGGGTACCGGTACAGAGTCAATGTGTCAATGTGCGGGGGTACCGGTACAGAGTCAATGTGTCAATGTGCGGGGGTACCGGTACAGAGTCAATGTGTCAATCTGCGGGGGTCCCGCTCCAGAGTCAATGTGTCAATGTGCGGGGGTACCGGTGTCGAGGTAATTGAGATAATTATATACATGCAGGTAGGGTTGTTAAAGTGGCTATGCATAGATAATAACAGAGAGTAGTAGCAGCGTGGAGGGTGCAAATAGTCTGGGTAGCCATTTGATTAGCTGTTCAGGAGTCTTATGGCTTGGGGGTAGAAGCTGTTTAGAAGCCTCTTGGACCTAGACTTGGCACTCAGGTACCGCTTTCCGTGCGGTAGCAGAGAGAACAGTCTATGACTAGGGTGGCTGGAGTCTTTCTATGACTAGGGCCTTCCTCTGACACCGCCTGGTATAGAGGTCCTGGATGGCAGGAAGCTTGTCCCCAGTGATGTACTGGGCCGTACGCGCTACCAACTGTAGTGCCTTGCCGTCGGAGGCTGAGCAGGTGCCATACCAGGCAGTGATGCAACCCGTCAGGATGCTCTCGATGGTGCAGCTGTAAAATCTTTTGAGGATGTGAGGACCCATGCCAAATCTTTTCAGTCTCCTGAGGGGGAATAGGTTTTGTCGTGCCCTCATCACGACTGTCTTGGTGTGCTTGGACCATGTTAGTTTGTTGTTGATGTGGACGCCAAGGAACTTGAACCTCTCAACCTGCTCCACTAAATCCCAGTCGATGAGAATGGGGGTGTGCTCGGTACTCTTTTTCCTGTAGCCCACAATCATCTCCTTTGTCTTGATCACGTTGAGGGAGAGGTTGTTGTCCTTGCACCACATGGTCAGATCTCTGACCTCCTCCCTATAAGCTGTCTCATCGTTGTCAGTGATCAGGCCTGCCACTGTTGTTTCATCAGCAAACTTAATGATGGTGTTGGAGTTGTGCCTGGCCGTGCAGTCATGAGTGAACAGGGAGTACTGGAGGGGACTGAGCACGCACCCCTGAGGGGCCCCAGTGTTGAGGATCAGCGTGGCGGATGTGTTGTTACCTAACCTTACCACCTGGGTGCGGCCCATCAGGAAGTCCAGGATCCAGTTGCAGACGGAGGTGTTTAGTCCCAGGGTCCTTAGCTTATTGATGAGCTTTGAGGGCACTATGGTGTTGAACGCTGAGCTGTAGTCAATGAATAGCATTCTCACATAGGTGTTCCTTTTGTCCAGGTGGGAAAGGGCAGTGTAGTTTGAAGTGTTATAGATTTGGCATCATCTGTGGAACTGTTAGGGCAGTATGCAAATTGGAGTGGGTCTAGGGTTTCTGGGATAATGGTGATGTGAGACATGACCAGCCTTTCAAAGCACTTAATCTCTACAGACGTGAGTGCCAGAGGTCTGTAGTCATTTAGGCAGGTTACCTTTGTGTTCTTGTGCACAGGGACTATGGTGGTCTGCTTAAAACATGTTGGTATTACAGACTCAGACAGGGAGAGGTTGAAAATGTCAGTGAAGACACTTGCCAGTTGGTCAGCGCATGCTCAGAATACACATCCTGGTAGTCCGTCTGGCCCTGCGGCCTTGTGAATGTTGACCTGTTTAAAGGTCTTACTCACGTGGGCTGCGGAGAGCGTGATCACACAGTCATCCGGAGCAGCTGATGCTCTCACAATCTTTTGCAAATTTTGTAGAAATAAAAACAGAAATACCTTATTGCATAAGTATTCAGACCCTTTGCTATGAGACTCGAAATTGAGTTCAGCTGCATCCTGTTTCCACTGATCATCCTTTAGATGTTTTTTTTCAATTTCATTGAAGTCCACCTGTGGTAAATTCAATTGATTGGACATGATTTGGAAAAGGACACACCTGTCTACAGTGCCTTGCGAAAGTATTCGGCCCCCTTGAACTTTGCGACCTTTTGCCACATTTCAGGCTTCAAACATAAAGATATAAAACTGTATTTTTTTGTGAAGAATCAACACCAAGTGGGACACAATCATGAAGTGGAACGACATTTATTGGATATTTCAAACTTTTTTAACATATCAAAAACTGAAAAATTGGGCGTGCAAAATTATTCAGCCCCCTTAAGTTAATACTTTGTAGTGCCACCTTTTGCTGCGATTACAGCTGTAAGTCGCTTGGGGTATGTCTCTATCAGTTTTGCACATCGAGAGACTGACATTTTTTCCCATTCCTCCTTGCAAAACAGCTCGAGCTCAGTGAGGTTGGATGGAGAGCATTTGTGAACAGCAGTTTTCAGTTCTTTCCACACTAAAGACTCTCAGCCCATGAGAAACACGTTTCTCTGGTCTGATGAAACCAAGATTGAACTCTTTGGCCTGAATGCCAAGTGTCACTTCTGGAGGAAACCTGGCACCATCCCTACAGTGAAGCATGGTGGTGGCAACACCATGCTGTGGTGATGTTTTTCAGTGGCAGGGACTGGGAGACTAGTCAGGATCGAGGGAAAGATGACCGGAGCAAAGTACATAGATACCCTTGATGAAAACCTGCTCCAGAGCACTCAGGACCTTAGACTGGGGCGAAGGTTCACCTTCCAACATGACATCGACCCTAAGCACACAGCCAAGATAACGAAGGAGTGGCTTCAGTCCAAGTCTCTGAATGTCCTTGAATGGCCCAACCAGAGCCCGGACTTGAACCCGATCAAACCTCTTTGGAGAGACCTGAAAATAGCTGTGCGGCAATGCTCCCCATCCAAGCTGACAGAGCTAAATACATACCCAAGAGCACTCAAGACTGTAATCGTTGCCAAAGGTGCTTCAACAAAGAACTGAGTAAAGGGTCTGAATACTTATGCAAATGTGATATTTAATATGTCTATTTCTTTAAATATATTTGCTCAAATAAATATACAAATCTGTTTTGATTTGTTATTATGGGGTATTGTGTGTAGATTGATAAGGGGAAAAAACGATGTAATCCATTTTAGAATAAGGCTGTAACATAACAAAATGTGGAAAAAGTTAAGGGGTCTGAATACTTTCTGAATGCACCGTAAATGACAGAGTGAAAAGAAGGAAGCCTGTACAGAATAACAATATTATAAAACATGAATCATGTTTGCAATAAGGCACTAAAGTAGAACTGCAAAACAAATGTGGCAAAGAAATTAACTTTATGTCCTGAATGCAAAGCATTATGTTTGGGGCAAATCCAACACAACATATCACAGAGTACCACTCTTCATATTTTCAAGCATAGTGGTGGCTGCATCATGTTATGGGCATGCTTGTCATCAGCATGGTCAGGGAGTTTTTTGGTTTTGGATAAAAAGAAACGGAATAGAGCTAAACAGAGGCAAAATCCTAGAGCAAACCCTGGTTCACCTTTCAGCAGGTCAATAACTTAAAACACAAGGCCAAATATACGCTGGAGTTGTGGACTAGTTACAATGGACTAGTTACAATTTTGATTTAAATCGGGTTTAAAATCTATGGAATTACTTGAAAATGGCTGTCTAGCAATGATTAACAACCAACTTGACAGAGCTTGAATAATTATAAACATAATAATGTTCAAATATTGCACAATCCAGGTGTGCAAAGCTCAAAGAGACTAACCCAGAAAGACTCACAGCTGTAATCATTACCAAAGGTGATTCTAATGTGTATTGATTCAGGGTTGTGAATACCTTCTGTTTGTAAATGAGATGTTTCTGTATTTCAATAAATTTGCAAACATTTCTAAAAACATGTTTTCACTTTGTCATTATGGGTTATTGTGTGTAGATGCACCCATAATGACAAAGTGAGAAAAAAAATCTATAAATGTTGAATTCAGACTGTAACACAACAAAATATGGAATAAGTCAAGGGGTATGAACACTTTCTGAAGGCACTGTGTATACCAACAGTGTTTTTGCAATTATTTATTTGTACCAATGTTTCTTAACGCAAGAGAGCTGATGCCAACTTTTGTTGTCACAAGACAGATTCTTTGCTAAAATAACCTTCGTTTTTTTAGCAATCCCCAGTTTTAGTTGAGTGATAGACAAGATGACCCTGTGTTTGTGCAGTTACCACTGAATAGATTACTGGTGCATTACTGGTGCATTCCATGCATGAGTTACTATTGTTACTATTGTCTCAATATTTTTACTCTCTCCAAAATCTGTCAAAATAAGCACCATGCGTTTCTATGGGCTTATTTTGGACCGAAGCTTGTCACCTGCCTTCCTGCCTTTGGGACAACAACTCCTGTTGTTAGGGCAGAGACATGAGCATCTTGTCATTATATACAGATCTCTGACTTTACTAAGTGCAGTCGGTCAGGACAACCAGCCAGCTCGGCACTGTGTCTCTGGGTTCGCCTGTCTCCCTTGTGGATCAGGTCTCTCTGGGTTCGCCTGTCTCTCCTGTGGGTCAGGTCTCTCTGGGTTCCCCTGTCTCCCCTGTGGATCAGGTCTCTCTGGGTTCGCCTATCTCTCCTGTGGGTCAGGTCTCTCTGGGTTCCCCTGTCTCCCCTGTGGATCAGGTCTCTCTGGGTTCACCTGTCTCTCCTGTGGCTGTGTCTCACTGGGTTCCCCTGTCTCCTCTGTAACTCAGGTCTCTCTGGGTTCCCCTGTCTCCCCTGTGGCTGTGTCTCTCTCGGCAATCTCTAATTGAGAGCCACTTCAGGGTGTGCGCATTTGTGTGAAAGTAGGTAGTTATCCATGTAGATATAAATATGTTTTTTTCCAGTAGTTTGGTCTTCATCAGTTGCTTCCACTTAAAACTCCCCTCTGGAAATACAAGCTGTCATGTTTTAAATGGACTGTTTTCTCCTCTTCTATAACTTTTATGGTAGATGCGTACTTTGAATTACTGGTGTTTTTGTATAAAAACTGGAACATCTATAATCAGGTATTTTAGTGCAAAGGCTTACCTCTAATGGTCTTGCTTGCCTCCGCAGATATGAAATACGTTACCAGCATCTCATCTCCCACGGTTAAATAGCTGATCTATTAAAAAATGGTAACAAGCTCGTTTCTCAGGAGAAAAGAACAGAACAAAGACTTGCGCGGCATATGTTCGCTCCACAAAGTCAGGTATTTTTCATGTGGGCCCTGTGAGAGTGATTAGCTGTGATTTGGCTGTCTTTTTGTACCAGGATTCAGGGCCAGTACACATTAAGAATGATTGCATCCTAACTTAACCAGAGCCAAAAAGCACATAAATCCACAAAAAGTATCTATTTCATATCTACTGCTATGGCAATAAAGACATTATAGCTCTGGGTGTATTTTCCAATAGTTTTGAGCATTCGTTTTAAATTTGTTCACTACACACACACAAAATGTCACATGAAAAGATGATCATGCACTTTCCCTCCCCCTGGAGTTTTGTAATAATCCCTTTTAAAATGATACTATTGTTATTAATGTGATACTATTTGACCTTCAGTGCATCCCTTCATCTTTAGCGTCCCCCTTCCCTCGGTTGTCATTTGGGCTTTTTAAAAATTATTATCACAAATTAACAGAAATGACTATTAACAGAGGAATTAACAGAGATGACAGGCTAACGTTTAGTAAAATATTTTTTCCGAGGCGAGAGTAAAGTTGCTTTAAATACCTACCGCCTTTGGATTAGTGCTGTCACAGCATACATCTGTTCCATATGGTAAAACACAACCCCTCCACCTCCAGCTTACTTCTTTCTAGATTTGATTGGCATCCTCCTTCTTTTCCTTTGTCTGTTTTCCATTCTGTTAGCTGTGCCTGTCAGTGTGCTAAACCAGGCAGGAGCCAGCACCCTGAACAAGACCCCTGTGCCCTCGCCTCACTGAATCTGCTCTCTCTCTCTCTCTCTTACAGGATGAAGGGCCACAACACCTTATTTCCACAAGTGCAGTATAAAGTACAAAGACTTCTTGCTCTGCTACATATCATGAAAGAAGGGTGGTCCCTTGATTCTGCTGGAAGAATAGCTGGAGAAGATTGGGTGACTGAGGAGGAGAAAGAACCCGGAGATTCTTGTTTGTTTTTTTAGCAAATGCCTCTTTTTTTCCCTGTTTTGCTTTGGCGTCTGTGGAAGAGGATTTTTTGCAGAGACCAACTTTTTGCTGCTGTTTTTTAGAGAAGATGGAAAACCTTTATAGACACATTATGCTCAAAGCATGCAAACTGACACCGGTACACACACACACACACACACACACACACACACACACACACACACACACACACACACACACACACACACACACACACACACACACACACACACACACACACACACACACACACACACACCAGCCTGCTGCCATTTTGGTTTTCGTGCCTACACAGGTGATGTGCTCTGTGACAGGGCGAGCTCTGAGGAAAGAAGAAGAGAAATGGAGAATCCAGGAGAATTTACATGCATCATTCCTTAGGAAATAGGGACCAAAGGACTTAACGCTTTTTAAAATAATATAAATATATACATATATATATACATATATATATATATTTAAAAAAAACTCTTACCTTGTAGCTGCAAGTATTACAATTTAATAGTAGTCAAAATAAATAATTAAATCAATATCCAGTGGCCTAAGTAAGAATAAAAAGATAAAGGAAATAATGTATACATTGAAAAAAAGACAAGGAAACGTAGTACAGGGGCTGATTATTATGTTCTGGTTGCTGTTTTGCTCCCAGTTAGTAGATTAGAAAATGTAGAATACTAGAAAAGTAGATTTGCTCTTTTTTGCTGTTGTTTTTTTTAAAGAAAAAAATACTTGAACTTGTAAAGTAGGGGAGGGATGAAAAAGATACAATTATTAATTTTGTCTGTCCCATCCCAGTGGGCTTTGGGGCATTGGGGTCTCTCTCTTGGATGTTACGGTCAGGCCGCTGGATATGACCCTCTTCATGGTGTGCAACTCACTCACAGCACTATCTGACAGCTATAAAGGAACTGTTTTTGAGAAGAGGGTGAAGAAGAAGAGAAAAGACAGATGGACCTTCCTAGTGTCTGTGCTGGACAGGGTGCACATATGAGAGGCTTATTTCCCACAAGCCTTTGTGTTCAAGCGACAATCCACTGTAAAAACCAAGCAAATCGGACATGGTGTGTTCTTTTCTTTTGAGCTTTTTTATTACACAGGGAGTGTGCTATTATAAAACGTATTAAAGAAATGCTTAAAGAGAAGCTTCTGCAAACGAGATGGACTAATGGACAAAAATTAAGGCAAGCAGAGAAGAAAATGATTGAGTTGATAGCTACTGAAACTGCCAAAAGAGTGGACTCAACAGTATAACAATGAATTGGCTCTCATGGTGTTTGAGTAAAATTAAAAAAAATAGACCCATTAAAAATAACCACTTTATAGGCAAGAGGGAGAATGAGAGAGAGAGAGAGAGAGAGAGAGAGAGAGAGAGAGAGAGAGAGAGAGAGAGAGAGAGAGAGAGAGAGAGAGAGAGAGAGGCCAGAGATATTTATGTCCGCTGAAGCCGTTCTAAAGCTCTGGTGAGATTGAGAAACATCGCCTCACCCCCACGGCTGCAGAACAGATACAAGCAGAACTTGCTCTGAAAGACACACAAGATTTATGGATGGCCAAACAGTGGAAGCTTTTAGAGCTCATTTAGCTGTGTCGTATATAATGTACATGCCACTGTTAACATGTCCCCTCCCTGACCTGCTTTTTTTTCAAATATGATATAATGAGCCTGTGGAAAAACCTACCTATCCGTCTCAACCTAACCTAACACAGTCTGAATTACAGCCATACAACCGCCATCGTTCAGCTCCTCCCTGCCAATCCATGCCTAGCAGATCACAGCTCTGAACTCTTAACTTGTCAGGCATTTAGTTAGTGTCTATGAGCCCTTTATTTTGTGGTGGATGCAGCTGGCCCCGCTATATGAAAACCAGATCAATATGTTTGCGTTGAGTCTCGAAGAAGGATAAGATTGCAAGTCATTCACTGTCCACACTTCCTCAAGTTCTCTCAATAGAACACCAGCTTTCCTCCAGCTCCCTCCCTCGCTCCCTCCCTCCCTCCCAACTCACTGAGAGCTGACTGAAGGCATACAGAGGGGGAGGCAGAGCTGGACAGGGAAGAGAAGGCGAGAGGAGAGTGGGAGAAGTCAACAGCCAAACCCTGATCTCTGAGTCCTACTCCACACCAACATGTCCAACCTTGTCTTTTCTTATCCTTCAAAGTGATGCTCCTTGGAATTATCCCCCGGGGGACCAAATCCATGCAATCAAAAGCCACAACCCCCCCCCTCAACACCACCACCTTGCCAAACACCATGTATCTGTGCTGCCTAGCTCTTTGGGAATGAGATTGAAGGGTTGATAAGGAATCACTTGGCATGTATTAGGTACCTGCTGCCTTCTGTCCAGTCTGTCTCTGTTTACCTCTGGGACTTGCTCTCCAAAGCAGAATGGACGCATTCCAAGTCACTGACTGAAAGCCCTGCCTGCCTGCATCACACAAGACACATGTACAGTACAATGACTTTCATTGTCTTTCTCCCAGCTGCTTAAAGACAATACCATGCCACTCTTTTCTGTGAGCGAAAAGGTCTTGGATTTGTCTTGATTTGTATCCTTGCTTTCACCATACCACACTACTGTAATGAATGTTAGCTTCTGACTTTGTGTTTGTGTTCCTCTGCTATAAATAGACACTGTTCTGATCCATCATGCCTTCCAGAACCCCAACCTAGCTGTTCATAGCCTGGTTCAACCAGACTGAACTCTGCACTCAAAAATGGTGGGTTCACTCTGGTTTTACCAGGCTATGCTGTTCAGCTGTTCCCCTGGAACACTGTTTCAAACCAACTTGCAGTTCAGTGTTTGGCTTCAGTAGCCTTCAATTATCTCTTCCTCCATATTAGACATGCTATTTCACCTTTCCCTCTAATCACGTTGTAATAGTGAGGCTCTATACATTAACACCAACCAAGTGAAAAGTCATCTGCATAATCACCTGGACCAAATTACAGTGGGGATGGTCCCTTGAATGCTCTGTGATGACAGAAGGTAGATTAGAGAGAATTATGTTTGTAGCGGCTCCCTGGCAAGGATGCCGACAGCTGACCTGGCACCGATATCACCGCAGCCGTATTTATGATGGAGATGGGATCCAGGAAGATGGATAAAACCCTCCATATCATAGCTACTCTGGGTATTAATGTTGGATATTTGATTGGCGTGGGTATAGATTATGTTGAAAACAAGGCAACATAGACTAGGTTTGAAATATTTCTCCAGGCATAAAAGCTACTGAACAATAGCAGGTTGAAATGGGTAGCAGACAACCAACTAGTCCGTTGAAAAACTCTCAGTTCCTCCGTTGCAGTTGCCTGCCGGGTGGCCCCTGTTATTGCACATCAGCTTTCAGCACATAATTGTGTCTCAACAATCGCCTCAGAAGCCGCCATTGTCCACAAAACGGCAGTATTACAGTCGGGACACCTGCAAAGCACAGAATATTGTTCAGAACTGGAGGAACAATATTAGTGAAGCACAGTAGTTATTTTGAATCAAAATGATGCCCGTTGAAAAAACAGTGCCAGCTTTGGTCGTGTGTTGTCTCAGCTTGCCTTCAAAAACACAGTAAAAACACTCAGCCTTTAGTTGTTATGAAGTCAACAGAACATGTAGGAACTACAAGAGTTAATGTGAAGTAGGTCAATATGAATGCATGTTCTTCACAGCAGCCATTTTGTGCTCATTATTTACGTAATGCTGAATTAATCAATAGGAAACCTAATGTTCCTTGAGCGATGAAATCTCCTATGCTTGTCTCTCTGCCGCTTCAAAAGGAACTCCTGCAAGACTAGTCCCATTAGCCTCCCCACGAGCCCTCTGATGGTTCCTACACCAGATATATGCTGCACACCCCTACAGTCAACTTAGAGCAAGGTTAGGTTCAGCCTAGGTCCAACCCCCTGCCCAGTCTTATATTCCCTGCTTGGCTAACGTGCTACGCTCGTGTAGCCTTTCTGCTGCACCAGGGAGCTGCAGAAACGTGCTTGGGAAGGCTAGATTAGACCATGTTAAATCAGGGAGCTGTTAGAATGAGGGTCCTCTTATTGCTCTTCCACACAGGGGAGGAAGGTTATTAGTGTGACATGCAATGAAAACAGAAATAGCTGTAGTGAAGCCAGGCTCTGGAACAAAGAAAATGAGAAGTGGGTTTTATTCCTTCTCTTACTGACTCCAGAAGTCTGCCAGCTCAGCCCATCTCAGCCCATCTTAGCCCATCTCAGCCCATCTCAGCCCATCTCAGCCCAGCTCAGCCCATCTCAGCCCATCTCAGCCCATCTCAGCCCAGCTCAGCTCATCTCAGCCCATCTCAGCCCAGCTCAGCCCATCTCAGCCCATCTCAGCCCAGCTCAGCCCATCTCAGCCCAGCTCAGCTCATCTCAGCCCATCTCAGCCCATCTCAGCCCATCTCAGCCCATCTCAGCCCAGCTCAGCCCATCTCAGCCCATCTCAGCCCATCTCAGCCCAGCTCAGCCCATCTCAGCCCATCTCAGCCCATCTCAGCCCAGCTCAGCCCATCTCAGCCCATCTCAGCCCAGCTCAGCCCATCTCAGCCCAGCTCAGCTCATCTCAGCCCATCTTAGCGCAGCTCTGGCCCTGTCTGGCCTTTAGTCAAGAATGTTAACTTAGGAGTGACTTGCCTTACGCAGGACTGAAAGCCACCCACTCATGTTAAGATGAGAATATTTAGATTGACATTATAGGTTATTGCTATTGTTAGTTCAACTCACTTTATGAGTCTGTTCGGAAATACAGTAACAGTCAAAAGTTCGGACACACCTTTCTTTATTTTTACTATATGTGTTAATTCATAGTTTATATCTTCACTATTATTCTACAATGTAGAAAATAGTAAAAATAATGAAAAAACCTTGAATGAGTAGGTGTGTCCAAACTTTTGACTGGTACTGTATGTCAAATATAATATAACAAAAACATATTTATGGTCATGTCAACGGTCACTGTAATGCCTGACCTTCTCATGTAACATTAGCACCTGTGAGGCAGTTATTCACACTTCTTAACCTCTGGTTATACTGCCTCCTCTATTGTCTCTAGTTATAATACCTTCCTGGTTTGCATTCCATAAAGTCTGTCCTCATGAGGAGTTAGAAACCTCAGAGCTACGAGGCTGACAGAGGGGCAGGATAACCAGTCCTAAGAGCCGAAGAGGTTGACTAAGAAGATAAGAGGCTAGATAACCAATCATCTGAGCTCTGAAGCTGTTGGATGGGTTGAATAACCAATACTAGTGGGCGAAGAGAGATCTGCCTAGCATGTCTAGCAGACCCCAGCCCCTGGGTGTAGAGAACACTCACCCTAAAATAGCAGTGATTGTCAAGGAAAGGAAGTGAAATGTAATTGACTGAAAGTGGAGAGATAATTAAAGGAACCTGTTGGACAGGAGGGAGAAATTAATGGCTCTCATTTAATAGCTGCTTTGGGAGGAAAGGAGAGCTTTTCCGTCATCTCGCTTAACTAACGCAAAAAGGGATTTTCGCTGTGGAAATGGGATTTTTGCTGAGAGGGGAAGTGAAGTGGGTTTGGGGGGGCTGGATGCTAAACTGAAACTCCACAAAGTCACCTCAATACTCAGGGCATCAGGTGCTATGATGTCATGATTAGTGGAAACTTTCAGAGCCTTGCCTTCCTCATGGGCCCTGCCTGCCTTGTCTGGCTGGGGAGGAATAAGAGCTGCGTATTCACCCAGAGGCACTGAGAGTATGGTGGGAGCTGGGGGAGCATGTTGGACCTCTGCCAGGGCAGCTGGAGGAGCCAGAGACACGATCACACTGTCAGTCAGTCAGGGGGAGTGTTGTCTGTCATTGAAACATTAATGCCTTGGATCCATCAGGTCAACGTGCAATTTTAAAAGACACTAAAAGGAAGACTTTGATCCTATCATAAACAGCATAAAGAGCAGTCAATAACAGAAAAGTGTGGGATCATGTTTGACAACAAAGCTGGAGATGCAAATCAAAAAATGAAGACAGAATTTTTTATTCCTTCATGTAAATAATAGAACACAGAAACAAATGAGTCAGGAAGTAAGAACTGTACAGTAGAGAGGTCTGTCTAAAGTAGTCGCCTGGCTGTGTGGGACATTGATGTCACTATAAAACGTATCCACAGCAGTGCAGGGAATCTTTGGAGAGGGTGGGACTTTTTAACACTTTGGCCTTTTTGGTTGCTGAGTAAACATGAATGAATATGCACTATACCCTCAGCTGAACACTACCCAACATAACAGGGAGAGGATAGCAGAGATCTGATTCGAGATGATTTAGTAGGGCTTCAATTCCAGCCTGGAGCAATCCATTAATTAGGTTTACACTGACACATCATGATATTTCTGACAGTTGAAAGATTGCCTGTGCACTAGCTAATTGGATTAGTCCAATTGGAGCTGATTAGACGGATAGATGTGACCTCAAATACGTGACGAGAAGGCCTGCCCCTCAGTCTGCTCCGTGCCGTGCAGAGGAGCAGGTGATAGTGACAGCTGCCGTTAGTTCGCAAGTTGCTAGCTAGCTTGCCACCGGGGCGGCGTCCGCCAGTCACCGCTATGCTCCACAGCTCCACGGGTATGGGCGGAAGGGGGTGAGGGTTTGCCAGATTGGAGCTGAAAACATATTTCCATGTGATCCAAACACAGAACACAGGTGTATGATGAGAAAGAGAGAGGATTGGGCCAGGTGAGCCGGATGCACTGCTACTAGAATGAATGACTACCCTGCAGATCTCCCTGCCTCTGTGGCCTGCCCCTGCCTCTGCTCTCCCCACGGCCCAAGTACACAGCTGCCTGCGGTACTCCTGTACATATTACAGCTTATTTTTTAATTCTGTTAAGGCTTCTTTATAGACGACCGTACAATAAATCATGTTGAAAAAAAAGAAAGAAATAGTTAATATATTTCACTGACTACGAGAAGGAAACTATTAAATAATTTATCAAAAACAGTAGAGAGAAAACATTTTTATTTCTTGTATATTGAAGCGCTGATGTTAAAATGGATTTTATATTCATGTTGGTAAAATGGTTATTTTTCCATTCTCTTATGTTTTCTGTTTTGTTATCTGCTGAAGCTGGGATGGACCCATTGTCTCAAGGTTTATTCTGATATGCTTTGAAGATACATGTTGAAGGGACATTTTGCTACACAATCCCCATATGGAATTACATGTAAATGGGCAAGTTTAAAGATATGTTGTTGACAGAAAGCTCTTACATTCAGTACAGGATTGAAGAAACTGGACCGTAAAGGATGATAAAAGGTCATGTGGATTCATAAAGATGACAACATTTGTTGTCAGATTTGTTTTGAAAAATAAGCTGTCATTTAACATGACCATTGTCTTTCAGCCATACATTTCTCTTTTGTTTGATTATTTCTTTCATCTTGAATTCATTTTCTTTCTTGAAAAAGAATCACATACATCTCTTTTATTTTCATCTTCTCTGCATGCGCAAATTTTCTCTCAGAGATCAGTTCTGAAGAGCTATTTCAACATTGTTGGTCTATCTTGTATATAATAACTGTGGTTGACTCCAACACCACTGAAGAAAATGTGCCAATAACAGATTGAACGTTCCACTACACTGTTTTGGTCAAGTCAGGTCAACCCGTGGCCTTGACACCAAACTGATCAAAAGAGGGAAGTCTGCCTTAAAACACATTCATTCTCTCTGATGGTACTACCTTCAAAAACGTAGCACATACATTGTATTCTGGGGGTGCCAATGCTAGTTCTTTTCCATTGTTCATAAATATGCTCTGGTTTTACCTTGCAGAGATGAGATTATGTTTAATTGAAATGCAGCTGTCAGTTGTAAAGATTGCCTTGTGTCAGTTTTGCCTCAATCCCACTTCTGACACCAATAAGGACGGGGTCATACAGTACAGTTACATTTCCATCGGTTACATGGACCAAATTTTATCACATGAAACCAATAGAGCAGAGTTTCCTGAACAAAACATGAAATGAGAGCCTTTGTGCAACCATTCAGATATAAAGTAAAGCGAAAATCATCCACTGTACTTTGCTTCATGAGACATTACATTCCCAGCTTCGCTCTCACATTTCATCCACTTGATTTGACTTCTGTCAGACAAATAAAACATGTCATTTTATGTCATTTATCATCATTTACTTTAGGTACTTATTAGTTAATTTATTCATAATATTTTAGTTGAATGATATAATTGTATATCTTTCTCATTTTTACTTGAACAAAATCAGTTGATTATCTTTATTTTCTCAAAACAGAACTGTAATTTGACTTAGTGTTGGCACGGGTCTGTTTTTCCCTAATTCGGGGTGGTTCCTCCCATAGTGCTCCTGAACTGTAGTTCTCTAGTTCATTATATTCTGCTTAGACTAAAATAAAGCACAGTCCTGTAGAAGATTGAGCCTGCATTGTCCTCCTTTTATTGATTCAATCATTTACAGTCAACTAAAGTCTGCTGAACTTGGAAGAGCATGCCATGACATGGCCTTGGTTGGTATAGCTGTAAAACATCTTGTGGTGCCTTCTGTCATTTGATATATAAGCAGAATGCGTTTAGAATGTGTCATTGTATTAATTGAGATAATAGTGCTAACCATATCTGAATACCAAATTAGATGAGAAGGTTAGTAGAAAATCGTTTAAAAAGGACGAATAATGCATAATAAATGGGACGGAGATTGGGAGTGGGAGGGGAATAAATTGTGAATTGATTAGCCTGAAATGGATATTCCATCTACCACTGAGGTGTTACTGTTGAAACAAAATCCAGGTGCACTAAGGATTTTTGTGAGTTGGCATCTGACTAATAAGAAGTAAACGATCAATAGACAAATTAATGAATTTGATCTTGTAGACCATAATAACGAAGGAAAAGGAAGGAAGGAAATATTTGTGGTGCAGACAGAAGCTTCAGTAATGTTGAGCCTGTCTGTGGTAACTAAGTGACCTACTTATGGACCAACTCTCCTCCACTTTTGTTAACCCTAAAGAGTGAGGACACCAGCCATGACACATCACACGTCACAGCCCAGTTCAAAGGTTACACTCAGTTGGGTCAAAGACAATTTGACTCTTTCTTTTGAGTATCTCTGGTTGGACATCACAACATCCCAGAATAGAGTCTGCCACCCAAGGGACTTCGATGACCACATAGTCCCCACAGACACTAAAGATATCTCTTGTTTATTTGCCCCCTGGTACAAAGAGAATAGTATCGGTGTGGAAACAGATTTATAGTGGTTAAATCTGCAGATGATAAAAAAGCAAAAGGCCCAGTTGGGACAGTAACTCGTAGCCATCACACGGTGACTCCTGGTCTGTGTCCCTGGAGACTTCCTCATTGTGCTGCCGACAGTCCATGATTCCTCATGACAAACTGGATAGATCCTCGAGTGAGTCTTTGCAGAATTATTTCTGTCTTTTCGATTGCGTCTCTCTCCTACCCCTGAGATTTCACAGTGTTGCCTCTGAGCTATAAGCTTCAGCAGTTAGCTACCACTGTCGATACTCAATCTGTCCTGTTTCCCCTGAAGCCAATGAAACACAGCTAACGGGCTTTTGGTTTGTTTGTTTTCGGGGAAGGAGGGGTGTGGGTGAAAGAAGATATAACATGGAATACTACAAGAACACTTCCATCTGTACTCTTCAGAGTGTAGAATTAAACAATACTGCACGAAGAGGTCTGCTATATGGCCATTTCCCCACAGCTAAGGGCTGTTCTTAGACACGACGCAACGCAGAGTTCCTGGATACAGCCCTTCGCCGTGGTATATTGGCCATATACCACAAAGCTCTGAGGTACATTACTGCTATTATAAACTGGTAATCAACAAAGGTAGAGCAGTAAAAATACATATTTTGTCATACCCATGGTATACGGCTTTCAGCCAATCAGCATTCAGTCCTCGAACAACCCAGTTTAAAATAAAAATTAAAGACTAATTGAAGATAAAAAATACATTTAAAAAGCTGTTATGGGGGAGATAATAAAAGAGATGGATGTTCTTATGTTTGGTTGTGAACTATTATCAGAAAGGGTCAGATTGTTTCGACAATGTTAATTAGAAATGCCTCCGTATGGGTTATCCTCAATTAAGAGATCCCCACTTTTTCAAGCAGGAGAGGTGTGGTGAGTTCTCCCCGTTCTCTCAACTTTACACCTTTTCAGTTCCCTCCTTTGTATGAGGGTGACACACACCTACTTCCCTGATAAGTGAGAAGTAGACACACCTGATAGGTTGATACAGTCTGGAATTCTAATTAGAGGTGAAAGAAGAAGAAGAAAAAAGGTTACTTTTAAGTAACTTTACAAGAATTTACAGTAACATACCTTGTTTTACAGTAACTTACAAGCAACTGGCTGTCAGTAAGTTAACGTAAAAACAACATTACTTTTTTTACTGTGTAACTATGTTGCTTTGGCTATGTGGTAGTCTGTTGTAATATTCATCATACTGACTTATTATTGGTCATTTTGCATGCATTTAGCATGCATTTAGCATCCATTTAGCATATGATGTTAATGGTCCATTAATGTATCTTTTTTCCATTAGGGCTCCCAAGCATGTCTCTCTGGCAACCTCAACCAGGCCTATTAGCATGTCCTTGTAATGGGTAACAGGTTGGAAACACTAATCATAGGCTATGCCACTCAAAAGCCTCTATTTGTTCACAATAGTCTATTCAAGGCTGAGATCAGTCTAGAATAACTCCCAGCCCTCTGTAATCCCCTGTGAAGTACTAGTTGCTTTGTGCATCTTTCTGTCCCTGGAGGGGTCTCTAAAATGACAGGGGAAAGGGCTATGCGTTTTTGATTCCATCCCTCTTAACATGTAGATTCTGAAATAACAAAGGCTTATAACTAAATGGACGTCTAGAGTGGACCCTGGGTAAGCAAAGCTGCCCAATCATTTTAATCCTATTGTGTTTTACAAAAGCTTAATCAATATCTAATCAAGGAGAATACAGCGTTGCCGTCTCTTACAGAGCTCTTTGTTGTTAGAGGTGAGGTTTCCATGGTGACTGGCCAGGTGTGGAGAGCTTAGACCTTTGCTGGTATTGACGGAAATGAAGAAGCATTGATGAGACTTGAAGATGTTGGGATTGAAAGGGGGAGATAATTAAAGAGAAGGATGCAGCAACAGCCAGCGAGGGGCTCGGTATAGATCTAGACGGACAGGGGGACAGGATGGCTTCAACCATTATGTCCACTCTGCTTTTCAATAGGATAGAAATAACAACAGACATGAATATGAAAGTATAGGTTTTATACAGAGGAGCTGTTTATTTATGTACAGTAATATCAGGACAGGGTTTAGACGATTCTGACATATTTCAGCATATTTTAAATGGTGAAATTATGACATGAAGTATTCATTTTATTTCCATTGCAATTTCCTACCATCCACTAGGGGCAACGCTAGCACCAATTACCATCTACTGTGTTTGGGGATGGGTTAAACCACAAGCTACAGCTCTGAGGATTGTGGGTTCTATCCCAGCGTTCAATCCCTCTTGTTTTGTCATTTTAATTTTATGTTTTAACCCTATCCCGAACCTTAACCTTTACCACTCCGAATGTATACCTCAGCTTAACCGTCGAGGTAAGTTTGACTGACACCTTATATTATATGCCATAATTAAAACGGCAACACACTCCATAATCTACAGATGGCACCACAGGACGCCTCATATGCCATAATTAAAACGGCCAGCCATGCCATATCTCTGTTGCTGCAGTTATGGAGAGGTATAGTGTTTTCTTTGGAGATTGTGTTGCTTAATATGCTTTTATTGTTGGTCAAATTATGTTCACCAAGCAGTCATCAAGGTGTAAAACAGCTTCTCTCTATCTCCACCTCAATTTGCATTAGAACTCCACCCAATCCTTTTGTGAAGAAGTTTACAGTCTTCTGCAGTGGCAGACCTCGTCACCTCATCCAAATGTCACCACGGGCGATCAGAGTCACTCTCTGTCAAAATGAATTTATTTTTTGTCTCAGGTAATATAGATGGGGGGGGACAAGCATGTATTCATACACACACCCACAGACTCACTATGCCTCTAAGTACCTGTCACTTTTCTTCTCTGTCACTCTCTTTTCATCACTCTTTCTTTCTTTGCAACAGGGCATCAAAAGGAAAAATGTGACTAAATGGGGGTAATACAAATTAGAAATTGATATCCAAGCCAATTTAGTGCTTTCTATCTAGCACTTTTTTTCAATAGAAATAATTATACATTAGGGGTAATTTGTCATTCTGGATGAAGAAATTGTTTGAGCAAATCTGTAAGGTCTGGGGTTTGGATGATCACTAATGACACCATTATTTTTTCACTGCGTTAGCCATACAGCTGAACACATTACGCTTGCTGGTCCATTCCAAATCTTGGTCACTAACTCAGTTTTACACCAGTGGACCTTATTCATAAAATCCCCCCGTCTCTGTCCCCTAGGTAATATTTTACAAGGTTCCACATTTCTTTAGAATTTATGTGATTTGCAATTGCAGAGTTTCCATAAATACAAAATGAAAGGTGCATACAGAGAGACCATGCACCAACCCCCATTTTTATATCTCAATCTTTCTCTCATTTCAGGGTAACTCACAGGGTGGTAAAAACATAACGATGAAATATAAAACAGCATGAGTGCAAAAGGTTTGAGCACAACGAACCAGGTACATCTGACTCATTAAACCCCACCCCCTTCCCTGATGACGATGTCACTCTCGTGCACGGTGGCGCTCCAGAGTGATGTGGCCAACGAGAACTTCCATGGTCCACGTGCTTCCTGCTTTTATAGCCCTTGAATTATTCAGCCCAAGTAAGTCCAGTGAACATCGGTGTCTCAGCCGTCAAAAGAAGTGGACCAAAGTGCAGCGTGGTGAGCGTACAGTTTCCTTTTATTTTCAAATGTTGACAACAAAACAACAAAAGAAAGCAACAACTGTGAAGCTTACAGGGCTAAGTGCCACAAACAAAGTTAACTACCCACAACGAAAGGAAAGGAAAAGGGCTACCTAAGTATGGTTCCCAATCAGAGACAACGATAGACAGCTGTCCCTGATTAAGAACCATACCCGGCCAAAACATAGAAACACAAAATCATAGAAAACAAAACATAGAATGCCCACCCAAAATCACACCCTGACCAAACCAAATAGAGACATAAAAAAAGCTCTCTAAGGTCAGGGCGTGACAATCGGTCCTCTACATCTCTGGCCAATCGTTTCAGCGAGCCCAGCTGGTCCGAGAGAGAACTGTCTGTCAACAACTGATTAACACTTGAGACAATAGGTCATTAAAGTGCTCCTCCAATCAATGAGTCCAATCGGGTAATCAACCTGGAGATTGAATGAACCCAGACTAGCCTGAAGCCCGGTGGGAGAACATGGCCTTTAATCAGTATTGGAGAGGTAAAGCTGCTTTTCTTTCTTCTCTAGATGTAAGCAGAATAAACCAAAACCCAACCACCTGGCCGCATTGGTCCTCTGGCTCGCTACGAAGCCAAAACACCCCACTACCCCTCCCTCAGGCCCACCCTGGCCCAGTCCAGTCCCCAACCTCTCACTTGTATTCAGAATAGTCTTTGTTCAAATCTCTCTTGGTATTTGGTGGGTCAGTGTCATTTAACCTGTCACTATTCAGCTGTGACATTGAATTTATTTTTATAAATCACACTGAGGCTTCATTATTCTGTAATTATCCTGCTTTAATCACAAAGTCTGATTTATACACACACACACACACTCATAACCACTCATACGCTGGAGGAAATTGCAAACACACACACACACACACACACACAATAGTCCACAGGAGGGACAGGGTGTCTTAGGAACAGACAGGACATTTCCACGGCAGGCGGTAGAGTTATCTGTCCTCCCGTTGCTGGCTGAGCTGAGAGGACAGAGAGGTACAATGACACAGGACAGAGGGATCAGGCGTTATCATCCAAAACAACCCAAACGCTCCCCCACCGTTTCTTCACAGCTTCCAGCTGCTTGTTTTTTTTTTGTTTGTTTGTTGTGTCAGTATGGATGCCGTTTGTCTTTTCAATCAATGCACGTTTTCCTCTGATAAAAGGCCTCCGCCATTTGAAGGGCAAGGAAATGGGTAGGGAAGGAAAAAGTTGGTGTCAAGTGTGGGGCTGCGTGGTCTTAGTTATAAATGTCTTTTACAGGGATTATTTTGGAAGTAAGTACACAAATCAGATATCTTAATGTGATTTACCATATCTTTAATATTATGTGCCCCAAAAAATCTAGGTTGGATCATTGACTATTAATATTGTAATTCTAAATTCTGTCTTTCTACTGTGTTACAGTAATTCAAAAGGAATAAAGATATACCAACTACAGTAATACCCCAGTATAGCACAGACGTGGTCATTTCTCCTTGGATTAGAACTTGATGCAACATGATGCAGCGGTTCACAAAGGTCACAGCACTAGAGGAAGTGTGTCTAATTCTGCTTTCTGAGTGGGTCTCATAAGGAGCTAGGCAGACTATGCCTGCTAATAGACCTGCGAAGAGAATGATGCAACTCCGAGGCAATGCTTTACTTTGCCCTTGTATCCACCGTGTGTATCCAGGAACAGGCTTGACTACAGACTACCAAATCATCTGATTGGCCGGTTTACCTTTGGAAACTATCCTACTGGTCTACTCTAGTGTGAGATGGTTGTTAGCCAGAAAAAGAAGATTATTAAAGTGTGTTTTATATTAATAGATTGTCTATAGACCAATGACAACTAGGAATAATGCACAACACATTATTAATGATGGTCTTTGTTTAACTATTGTTTCTTTTCTTGTTACTGTTATATTTGGTTCAATTCAAACATTTATTTGTAAATCGGATAGTCCTAATATAATAGCTCTGCTCTAATGTTTTTATATTTGTTCAATCTTTTTACAGTGTTTAAAGTTCATTCTTCTTCTTATTAGAACATGTTTGCACCTCTGAATGTAATCTGTATCTTAGCAACCTGCACAAAGCAACAGAGGAAGATCAGAGAAGCTACTTATTAACCTGTTGCTATGACTACAGTGGAAGGCAATAACTCACAAGATGCTTTAACCCTTTCTGTCAGGACTGCCACCCTCTATCATCAGGCCTGACAGATAATGCTCAGAACATTTGGTGAAAGGAAAAATCAAAGCTATCGGAGTCCCTTCTGCACATATCAGATGTCATTTCTCTCCTTCAATTCTGTGTACAGTATGTGTGTGTGTGTGTGTGTGTGTGTGTGTGTGTGTGTGTGTGTGTGTGTGTGTGTGTGTGTGTGTGTGTGTGTGTGTGTGTGTGTGTGTGTGTGTGTGTGTGTGTGTGTGTGTGTGTGTGTGTGTGTGTGTGTGAGTGAGTGAGTGAGTGAGTGAGTGAGTGAGTGAGTGAGTGAGTGAGTGAGTGAGTGAGTGAGTGTGTTCGACATTCATACAAGTGCTTTTGCAATCCCTGTAGACTATGTTTGTTCTATATAAAGTACTCATAACTAATGCACCATCATGATAATGAGAAACAAAAACATTTTCTTCCCCCACAATTTCTACTACAAAAGGTCATTTGAATAGATATAGTACATATGATATAAAAGCTTACCAATCAAATCAATCTGATGTACCCCCATTGTGAACGGGGGCAAGTGTTTTCATTTGTATTTCGATCAGCCTGCTCGGAATAGGAAACTGAGTGGTGACAAAAGCTTTCCACAGGTTGAAGCAAGAGCGTGACCGGATTTGAATTGATGTCATTCCAGCAGAAATCAATGCATTTCTTAACAGCCGCAGTAACGCCCCACACGTCAATTCATCAGGAGATTTGCATGAGGTAATTGTGGCAGCACATCTACTGATGCATTTTTATGACATTTCAATTAAGAATTGAAACCAATTAGAGAAGCCATTCCATCCCATCCAACAGGGGATCCAATAGAACAGGGGCATCTTGTTCTCTTGCCCTGCTTTAAAATAATGTTTATATTTGCCCATTGTTGGGTAAATTGTTGGGTAGATTTCCATCAAGTATAATGTGGCATGAGTATTTTCTGTACATAATAATTGAATATTTTTACCATGTTTGCTTTTTGGACACAATTGATTGCATGATTCACTAATATATTTTCTATAATTCATCCATCTTACAAATCAACCCACACAAATATTGGTTTGATTATAAATATTTTGTAACAATTTTAACAAGGTGTTTTTTTTCTTCATTTATTCTGAGAGATACAATATCTTATTCCATGTTTCAATTATATAGTGGGTGTTCTCTGTTCAGGTTAGCAAAGAAAAAAATATATTCATTCAGACTAGTCATTGCTTATTTCGTTTTTTGAATTAGTAAAATGATTATACTGTTTACTCAATTTTAGCTCATACAATCTCTCAGGGTTTAGAAACAGTAATTAATCATCTCAACCAACCAAGACTAATATCACGTTCAGTTTTTACATGAAAACTGTATGAAGACAGAAAAACTGCATGCATAATGAGGTTCCCTTACATCCAGTAAAGTAAAGACACAATTTTAAAAAATGTAACCCAAAATGTACACAAATGTTTCATATTGTCTATGCTTCTGTTTTTAAAGGCCACGTGCAGTCAAAAACTTGATATGCATATTTACACACTTTGTGGTTGGAGTAATGCTATGACATTTAAAAAATTATGCCAAAACCATTTTAGTGCAAGAGTTTTTGAAAAGACTGCCTGAAATTTCAGCCTGTTTGGTTGGGATGGATTTCTGACCTGCCTTGTGACATCATCACCATGTGGTCAATTTATTAATAGACCAATAACAAAGAGACTGCCAAACTTCTCTGCCAATAACAGCTAGTTTTCAGTTTCCCTCTCCATTCAGACCACTCCCTGACAGTCCTAGCAAAATTCTTGCTTGATACATTGTTCTTTGCTGAGAAGCTATTTTTGTTTCTTTTTGACCATTTTCATTGAAAAACAATCACAGTAAGGTACTTAATTGTTACCCAGGAAGGATCTGATACTGAGATAAAACAGCTGCATTTGACCTTTAAGACATACTGTTTTGTAATGAAGTCCCAAGGAACATCTGAATAGTGGTAGAGTAGAGCTGAAGACTCATTCAGAGAGTGTTACCTTAAGTTGGCTTTTCATCTTGTGCCATCATACTAATATCCTTTAAAATGTCTAAACCATGTCCTAAAGAGAAATAAGGGAGTGTGATGGTTATGGAGTTTGTGTAAGGCTTAGCTTTGTGGCTTTTATCTCAGAAAGGAGCAGAGGCTGGGCAGCACTGGTGTAAGTATAGTGCTACTGCCCCCTAGAGGGAAGTTTGTGGAGGGATGGAGCGAAATACTGGAGTTCCGACTGCAACTTTAATATGCCCTATCAGTAGACTCCTGGAGGTATTCCAGGTGTCTTTGTCATGACCGGAGTAACTGGTGCTTCTTCCACAAAGGTAATGCAAGACAAATGAAGACACTCACAGCCTTGCTTGCCCATCCACATCAATGCACACGCACACTGTTATTTCATGGTTGGATAACTGACTCCACTGTTGCCTCTGTTCCATGTGCATGCAACAAGTATCAGAGATATTACTAATAATACAGAGGGTATATAGTATGCACACGTTTTTTGCATGTTTTTTTAAGACTCCCCTGAGTAATGGCGAGACCAATGCTACAGCATCAGTGTTTGTGCAGTTACACTTAAGAGAAACACACATTTGTCTTTATACATTTCCCCAGGTGCTGGAGTCTGGAACACTCTGAGACTTTGTGTTCCTCCGTGAAGAAGTTAAGAGGAAATATCATTTGAGCAGTGTACATCTTACTAATAAACTGCCACCAGCCACCTGTGGTACACACACACAAACAGACAGAAATAACAGCGGGGTTACTTTCAGTAAATAAAGGTAAGCGTTTTGATGTTTGACTTTATCCTTTGTTTTTTTCTACCTCACATTATCTGGGTTTTCATACAATTGGCAACAGAAGTTCATGCGAATATTCTAACATCTGCATAAAGAATATATGCGATTTTTCGCAACAGTGGTGTGTTCCACCAAACTGACCTTTTTGCGGATGAAAGTCAGTGAGTGATGATGTATTGCACAAAACATGTACTTTTTTTTGCTTAAAATCTAAAGTTTGATGTGTTTCCATCGCATTTTCAACTCTACGGATAGTTTAGTCACAAACACTTGCGTTATTAAATAGCTAATCTGCCTGCTCTGGTTTTGGCACCTGCGCTCGAGCCAACAGCTCATAAAAACAGTGTGGGCAGGCTGTGCGGGTAGGCTAGTCTATTCTACATGATGATATTATTATGGACAAGAGCAATAATATTTGGATTTGTCACGGCAGTCAACCGTTGATCATGTCACCAAAATACGACCCTCGATATTTATTGGAAAGGAGCACCAACATCACCCTGCACTTTCAACACCCTGTGAAGTTCATCATAATTTATTTCCAGCCAGGTCTGACGACGTCGAGAGATACGTAGAAACCAGTCACTAGGCACAACAATGTAGGTTTCGATTTTCCTGGGGCGTTGTGGACGGGGATGGTGAATGGGCGTTAGCATCTGCCTCTGATTCCAAAGGTTGCAGGTTTGAATCCAGCTTCATCTATTTAATATTTTTCTTTTAAGCCTATCCCAAACCCTAACCATTCGGAGTTAATGTCTGAACTTAACCCTAGCCTTAAACATTTCGGAGTTAATACCTTAACCTTAAACATTTCGAAATTTGGCGTTTGAATAACATGGATGAACGTCGAATTCTGGTGTGAGACTGAGAGCTGGTATCTTATTTAATTTGTAGCCTAATAAACTGCATGGTTTCTCGAGTCATAGTGGGAGGACCACACACCATATCATCTTATGACTCCAGGTTAACTTCAATATGATGGTTAACTTCAATATGATGGTTATTAGATAAATATTTGCGCTTAAACGCGTTTCCACCGCAATTTATCGCATAGTTAATTTTACAGACACAAAAAGATCCCACCATTTTTGTCATGTATATTTTCACCAGTCCCTGGTCTCCCTGCCATCGTCAAGGACCCTGTGGCCTCCCACGTAGCCGTGATGGTCTGTATCTCGGCAACGCACCTAGCAACCGCCTCTCGTAACTATGGATTATAACCTGTTGCTAAGGGAGACAGAGCGGAGGATTGATTTTCAGGGATGAAATTCCCGAAAAATAACTAAATAGATCAAATATGCTTGGAGACAGGATACACTTTAATTTACGAATTATATGTTTATTCGTTCATACACTGTTATGCAGCTAAAGTATATTTTTGTTCTCCATTGCCACATCATTGCAATAGCCTACTTCTTCCTTTGTCTGCTTCCATTATATTCACTTAATTTACTTGATGTTCTGATATGTATTTTGGCAAGAATGCCATCCTTTCTCAACTTACATTTTTGACTTGACAAAAAAAATATGATAATGTAACACAGATACAAAAACACAGATTCACATGGCCAAGCCCTGTACTGAATAAAATGATTCATGTGTTTCTGTGCAGCCTAACAATAAATAATAAACCAGACAAATGTCCCTATGATTGGTTTTGATAGTGTGTTTATTTGCTATTGGTGAAGATCAACAGGTCATTAAGCAGGTCTAATCATTGAATGTAGGAGGAGAATAATAATCAATGATAATCAAAGAACAAATCATTATCAAACGGTTCTATAATTCAATTACAGGGATCCATGGGCTTTTCATTCATTTTCTTGACATGTATGTAGAGGTAAAAATACAGTATTTTCTAAATTAGAAACTGTTTGGTGGTACGGTAATTCAAATATGAATTATAATGTAGCAGGAACAGTCTTTGTTTATGATGTTTCATATGGTGTTTTTGCAGTATTACGTGTTCACAGAGAACTTTTTACAATACTCTTTCAAATAAATGTGCATAGGGTGTTTTATACAATATTAAACATAATTAATATGAAACAAAATGGTATGCTCTTTGTTTCAGTGAGAACAAGGACATACAAAGGCGACATTTTGAAAGCCAAATACATTTGCATGCGTGCACACACACACACACACACACACACACACACACACACACACACACACACACACACACACACACACACACACACACACACACACACACACACACACACACACACACACACACACACACATACACACACACACACTGTCTTTTCTCTCTCATCTCCTGTTCCCTCCATCCCCTCGCTCTCTGATGAATGCTTTTACATGGGCACACAAACTAGTCATTATATTACCCCGCTATTTTCCATCCTCTGAGCTAAATTACAGCACAAACAGGCTGGCATCCTGTGGACCAGCCCGTGGATATGAAAGCCTACTATTCCCCTGCTGTCACCTCGGCTCGGCTCTCACAAGCACATTAATGATAACCTGCCACTAGAGAGCCAGTGGAATGGGGCTGTAATGTCCTTGGAAAGTGCTGGTTGGTGATCAAACGGCGGTGGAGCACTCTGTTCCATGTCACTTACTCCCCCAGTGCTGCTACCAAACTGGATGTTAGTGGGCTGGGGTCTGGGTATATGGCTGTGATTGGGAATTTTGGTGGATTGGGGAGACAGCTGACAGAACAGAGGCCCTGGACTGGTCATTACTCCAGTACTGTTATCCACATAGAAATGACAACACATGCCCTGGATGCTGTCTCCTATTGTACTGGCTGGCCAGCAGTGCTGCTGCTACAACAGAATGGATTCACCAACACTGGTGTCATGAGTCTGGAATCTGGAATGTGGTATTAATGATGAGCTCTCCATTTTTTGGGGGTCAAACAAAGATGGCGATATTGATATTCTTACACCTCTGGCTACTGAGTAAAAGGATGGAGCTGAATTTGAGTTATAAAACACTGATCTGGTCTTCAAACATGAAATCAAGGAAGAACATGTCTTCTCCATAATTAAATACTATAAGGATTGTGCAGACAAAATTGTATCCGCTTTGGAATATTTGCCACACTCCTGAGTAGGCAGTTCTGCTCTGACCTTCATTGACAATGGTTCAAATAAACTAAAATAAGTTAGAACAAACACAGAAATTAGAGTTCAAGATGACGTCTTGTCCACCAGCCGTAAGTCATATATAAGAGCCTATGGGAGAGCCTGGAAGACTGGCACAAAAGACTGCTACACACAAACAAACCTTGATACAGCAGCACCACCCTGTGGACGTTGAGGGAGCAAAAGTTCAACAGAAAAAAGTATTGTCTCTATAAATCGATTTATCTGATTGTTGATTATGCTAAAACGAGATCCTCTAATCCTTCCAATAATGGTCTGGCTGCGACCTTAGTCCAGGTTTATCCCTGGGTAAAACCAGGGAAAAACCGCCCAGTGAAGAAACGCTCAGTGGAGAAACGCCCAGGGAAGAACCACCCAGGGAAACCCCGCCCGCTCCTGGCTACTTTCTTGTTCCAGCAGGTTAGGATAATTAACGTGGCTGGTTAGGAGAACTAACGTAGCAAGTTGGGATAATTAACGTGGCAGGTTGGATAATTAATGGGGCAGATTAGGAGAGCTAACGTTACATTTTAAGAGAATGGTTAGGAAAAGGATTAGCCAAGAGCCAATAGAAGAGGGGCGGGGTTCCCCTGGGACGCAGATCGCAGTCAGATTATTCTCAACCCTTCTAAATGCAGGCCTCTACAGAAACCATTTCTGTATCCACCAGTAAGTAGTTCATGTTCTAAAGTTAAAAAAAACAACTCATCTAACAATGAAAAATTGACATTTCAGTATCAAATCTACCCTCCAAATGTTAAAAGGAACCAAGCTGAATTGACAAGAAATTGATTATACACAATGTAAAATAGCTAATTTAGAACTCCTAATTTGATTGTCATATATTTTCTAAACTCTTAAAACTGGTTTCGATTTTGGATAATCAGGGATATTATGTTTACATTACTTATTTTATTCATTGCCTGCCGTTTTATAAATCGAAACACAAGAGACTAGACAGACAGTAGCAATTTTCACAGTGTCTCTCTCCCCTTGTTGATACAAAGGCTTAAATGGCAAAAAAAAATGATTTAGACCTTTAACAAATTTCACAGATTTTGACCATCACACATTTAGGATAAAGTAATAAAGAAGGTGAAATATTTTGGGTAAATGTTCCTAAAACAGATTGTAATGTCGTGAATTCATGAATTCACTATGATATCATCATATTTGTACAGGGTTTATTATACTTCATTATATCGTAGCCTTCTTGCTGGATGAATACAACCATAGCGAAACAGTACAAAACACCTGTCAGCTCATTGGAAATGTCAAGTAATTTGATCCTGTAATTTTATGATTTAAACAGATCTCCATTTTGTCTTCAATGCAACATCATGTTTTGTTTTTGAAGTATATCTTGACAGTTTTCCACCAGAGGGCAGTAAAAGCCTTCTAAATCATCACAGGCTGTGTGTGTGTTGAGCTGAGAGCTGTGTGTGTACAGCTGAAGCCCTCTCTCTCTTGGGAACAAAGGTATTCGTTGGAGGTCCATCAGAGTGAAAAGGCTGTTCTGTGTATATCAACTAAATCCAAAATGGTAACAGAAGGCCATGTTACTTTGATTTCACATCCTGGTAGCTGGATAGAATACTACAGATAGTAGGTCAACTGGGTATGCATGACAACCACTAGAACAACATATTAGAAAACATGTGACCTATTGCCACTAAATCAATCAACAGGTAAGCATGTATTATGGAGAAAGATGGATTTGGATATTACACTGAACAAAAATATAAGCGCAACGTGAAGTGTTGGTCCCATGTTTCATGAGCTGAAATAAAAGATCCCTGAAATGTTCCATATGCACAAAAAGCTTATTTCTCTCAAGTGTTGTGCACACATTTGTTTACATCCCTGTTAGTGAGCATTATCTCCTTCGCCAAGATAATCCATCCACCTGACAGGTGTGGCATATCTAGAAGTTGATTGTGTGCTGAGGACAATAAAAGGCACCTCTAAAATGTGCAGTTTTGTCACACAACGCCCACGACGTTTTGAGGAAGCGTGAAATTGGAATGCTGACTGCAGGAATGTCCACTAGAGCTGTTGCCAGAGATCCGTACACAATTCCTGGACGCTGAAAATGTCCCAGTTCTTCCATGGCTTGCATACTCACCAGACATGTCCCCCATTGAGCATTTTTGGGATGCTCCGGATTTACATGTACGACAGTTCCAGTTCTCGCCAATATCCAGCAGCTTCGCACAGCCACTGAAGAGGAGTGGGACAACATTCCACAGCCCACAATCAACAGCCTAATATACTCAATGTGAAGGAGATGTGTCATGCTGCATGAGGCAAATGGTGGTCACACCAGATACTGACTGGTTTTCTTATCCACTCCCCTACCTTTTTTTAAGGTATCTGTGACCAGCAGAAGCATCTATATTCCCAATCATGTGGAATAGATTAGAGCCTAATGAATGTATTTCAAATGACTGATTTCCTTGTATGAACTGTAACTCAGTAAAATCTTAGAAATTGCAATCATATTTATATTCAGTGTCGAAAGTAACAATAGAATTGAACCGTTTATATGCCCAGTTACGACCATGTCTATTGTATTCAACTGAACTCCTATTGAAGAGCAAACATACAGCAGGACCCATAACAACATAGCCACTCGACACATTCCAATTCCAGTCAGGTAGAGCCCATGAGTCAGCTGGGGACAATGAAGCTATGGCGAGTGAGTTGGTAAATATTTTGAGAGAGGAGACAGAAACACAATTAAAGAGGCAGTATGTAAATGTTGGATAAATGGAACGTGTGGTGAAGAGGGAGTCTCTTCTGAAGCAGCTAATTGATCAATTAGGTAAACAGAAAGTGCAGTGGGAGACTGAGGGGTGGGTGGGGAGATAGATAAGCCTCAGCAGTAATGACTCAGCTGTGGTTATGGAAGGCTGGAGATCTGGAGATCCTAATCGAGGACAATGGCTTTTGGGAACAGGAACACCTTGTGGACAATCTGTGGAGAACCGTGCCAGGATGAGTATGGAGTAGAGTGTGTGTGTGTACGTGAGTGTGTGTGTGTAATACACATACGTGTATTTCCCTATGCTCCTGTGTGTGTGTGTGTGTGTGTGTGTGTGTGTGTGTGTGTGTGTGTGTGTGTGTGTG